>NW_012102587.1:1907037-1955952 GCF_000951045.1 Mandrillus leucophaeus | reverse complement strand
ATAATGTTTTCATACATCAGTGGAACTGACTAATATAATATGAAGTTTATTTTGATAAATTAACATGGTATAAATTAATATGATAAGTTAATATGATAAATTAATAAGATGTAATTTAATTAATATCATTAATAAATATAGTAAATATAATTAATATAGTGAAAAATAAAGATATTAAAATCTGCATTAGAATATATTTGTTTTATGTAACAAAAAATAGTAAAGGAAGAACAGTGGAAGGTAAATTATGTAGAAAGTAAAAAGTAGAATATCAGATATAAATACAGCTATATCAATAACAGTACATTTTTAACCTGTATCAGTAATAAAATTACTGATGAACAAAATAAATAATTCCACAAAAAGATAAAAATTGTCAGGCTGGATTTTCTAAAAACCAAGCAATTCAACTATATACTGTCTATAGGAGACACAATGAGAGTCAAAGAAACAAATACACGAATGGGAAAGATATATTATTTAAAATGTAAGCATAAGAAAGCTGGAGTAGCTATAGTAATCAGAAAAAGTAGACTTAGTATGGGCTGAGTTATGTCCCACACCATGCCCCACCCAAAAAAATCACATTTTGAAGCCCTAAACCTGTCATTTTACAATTACTGTATTTGGAGCTAAGCTTTTACAAAGATGGTTAAGTTAAAACGAGCCCTTTTGGATGGTGCTAATTTAAGCTGACTGGTGTCCTTATGAAAAGAGGAAATTGTAAACACAGAGAAACACCAGGGATGTGTGTGATCAGGAAACACCATGTGAGTACATTTCAAGAAAGTGACCAACTCCAAGCCAAGAAAAGAGCCCTTAGAAGACACTAAAATTGCTAAGACCTTATTTTGGACTCGTAGCTTCCATAACTGTGAGAAAATAAATGTGTATTTTTACAGCCTCTTATTTTGTGGTATTTTTTTAGAGCATCCCTAGAAAATGAAAGCAAGGCTTTAAAACAGAAGTATTATTAAGGATAAAGAGGGATATTATATACAGCTAAAATGGTCAGCAAATCTGGAAGACATAACAATTACAAACATGCATGCACCTAACGAGAGATTACCAAAATACAGGAAACAAAAACTGACGAAGGGGAAAACAGACAATTCAACAATAATCGTTGGAGACTTTCATACCCACCTTTCAATAATGAATGGAAAAACTAGAACGTTTAAAAATGAAATAGAAGACTTGAACAGTACTATAAACCAGCTAGACCTAACAGACACCTATGAAACTTCCCACCCCAAAACAGGCTGTACATTATTTTTAAGTGCACATTCTCCAAGATAGACCATGTGTTAGATTACAAAACAAACCGGTAAATTTAAGAGGATAGAAATAGTTAAAAGAATGTCTTCTGACCACAGTGGAATTAAATTAGAAATGATGTTTTTGTTTGTTTTCCCAAAGTCTGATGTGTTGGCAGGAAAGTAGGGGAATTACATAAATAAAGCTTCACAATCAGGAATATTAATGTTTCCAACTACATGCATCAGTAACAAAAAAGTTACTTTTGAGAGTTTACTTTAGCAAACACCCAATGCAGGTGACTTTTTTCTATAATACAGAAAAAATAAAAGTATCTTAATTTGCTAAATTTAGGGGACTGCAGAAATATACTGATTTTTACCCATTGGATAGAAATCCTACAAAGCAGCTAATGAATGCACTTTATATAAACATATCAACACAAATCCTACAACAATGTTGAGGGAAAATGGCAATTTGCAGAAGAATATGTACAATATCATACCATTTTCATTATTTCAAGAGATTTGTGTTTTCTTTATATATATATATACACACACACACACACACATATATATACACACACACACCCCATTATTAAGTTAAAATCATGGATGTCAATGATGGGCACAAAATTTTGCTGGAAAAGTATGGAGATTGTGTTAGCTGTATCAGAGATATGGAAAAAAGAGACAACAAATTATATACATATATATATAAATAAAATATATATTTTCCAAAATATTAAATTTAGGCCTAGGAAGCTAACAGTCTATTTTATAATTTCCTGTTTTTAATATGTTGGAAATGTTTCCTTACAAATGGAGAAGAAAGGATTTTCAGTTGGAAGGACATTTAAATATTAAATTGGTTTGACATTTCCCAATTTTCTTGAAGAGGTAAATCTGATTTTAAAAGAATGCTAAGAGATTATGATATAATAAAATGTGCTTTCATATAGAATTTTTAGACATTTTAGCAATTATAGAAAACATACTATCTTTGATTAATCGAAATCCAGAACACTTAGTAATTCAAATGTAAATTTTTTTCAAAACTGAAATATCTTTTAGTCTAAAACTTTTATGACAACTTGAGATTTCAGTAGCCTATTAAAAAGGTTAATGAAGAGACACGCTTTTCTATTTATCACTTAATTAATTTTAAGGTGCTTTAATTTTCAGTTGTTACAATGTGAGCATCATATCAAATATACAATGTATTTTTTACTAGTACTGTATTAGAATAAAATGATAATAGATAATGTTGACAACTGATACTTGTCCCAGTGCATAAGCCGTTCTTTGTCCTGTTACTGATAATTTATTAATAATTAGAATTACAGAATATGAAATGATGTAGTTCCCTATTTGTAAAAGACATTTTGCTAAATTATTTTTTATACTTAAAAAGCTATGGTAAATGTAGTCATATCTCCAAAGTCCTATGTTAAGTGCATGTAGATAATGGCAACATGGTATGTTAAATAAATGTGTGAAGGGATGAAAAGATGCCATTTATCAAACAAAAAAGTCAGAAATATTTGTTTATACACATGAAAAGAAAAATACGAATACATTTGACTGTATAAAAGTTAAACAAACTGAAATTTAAGCTACAGAATGAGGGTAAATATTTTCAACACATAAAAACTGTAATCTAGATCACACATAGAGAACACACTTATATGATCTAAAATGTTGTATTGTAAAAAAGGAAACCTGGCCAGGCACGGTGGCTCATGCCTATGATCCCAGCACTTTGGGAGGCTGAGGTGGGTGGATTGGTGTAGGTCAGGACTTCAAGACCAGCCTGGCTCACATGGTGAAACCCCGTCTCTACTAAAAATATAAAAATTAGCTGGGTGTGGTTGCGTGCACCTGTAATCCCAGCTACTCGGGAGGCTTAGGCAGGAGAATCGCTTGAACCCGAGAGGTGGAGGTTGCAGCGAGCCGAGATGCACTCCAGCTTGGGCGACAGAGCAAAACTCTGTCTCAAAGAAAAAAGAAAAAAAAAGAAAAAAAGAAAACCCAACAGAAAAACATGTGCAAAGGATGTGAAGACATTTAGTAAAAACAGTAACAAACAATACAACAGTTAAAAAACACTCAATGTCCAATAAATATTCATAAAGTTTATATCTCTATAGATGAGAAAAATGCCAATTCACAGCCGTGTGGATAGCCATATGCTGCGTTTCTAACACATGAAAATTCTCTTCTGAAATAAAAAGACAAAATACAGTTACAGAGACTCTCTGACTAGACCTGAGGCTGGTTCCTCTCAGCCTTCTTCTCCACTAGGCCTCAACCTTGACCTGTGGCAACTGTAGGCTGTTCGTACAAATAATTTAGCTCCCTCTCTCCCATTAAAAAGCATGAACAATTTTCTAACAGCTCAGTACTGCATCCCTAGGATGACGACTGCAACTTCTGTAAGTTCCTGCCTCAGAAATCTCAAGGCTGCTAGAAGAATTTGCTATTTTGTTCCATCGACATCTAGAGAAAGGGCCCCAATCTCCTGCCCTCTGTGGAGGGTAGTAGCCTAATTTCACATAGGCCCAGTTAACAAACCCAGATGGGTTTCACTAGCACTCATACCCTGTTCTTGATTTTTGTAAATGTCTGCTTCCCTGGCTCTGCTAAGGCCTCCACAGATCCTGCTTCCAATGCCCTCTTACCTTAGAAGTACCCAATTCCCTCTGTGCACATAGACGTTGAATTCAGTTCAAAAGCGTCTTATTCCCTATTGCAACAGTTTATTACTGATTAAAATCTGCCCTTACCACTTTAGTGTCCAGTTTTGTTTATCTTTGATAACGGTGAAGGGAGTTTTATGTTGTCTTGATGTTTAAACTTGACCTTTTCAGCCTCTTGCCTCCTGGAATGTGACAAAATGCTTGAAGAAACTGGAGCCATGCTGGATCCACAAGGATGAAAGTCACTTGCTAAGGATAGCATTGAAGGAAGAAAGAAATAGCCTAGATCTTTGATAATGTCCTCAATGAATGACCTCGGAGGAATAATTGGACTGGCTACTTTTAGATTATTTGTTGCATAATAATAATAATAATAATAATAATAATAACCCTTTATTCAAGCAAGTCATTACAGCTGAATTTCTATATTTTCAATGAAAAACAAAGTTACCTAATATGCTTTGTTCTAATCATACAACTTAATTATTACATGATGTTGAAAAAATTTCTATAAAAGTGAGGGAATTGGAACATGTTACTTAATAGTGTCCCCTCAGTTCTGAAATTCTACTAACCATACAAATATTCTGACTCTAAAGACTTTTGAACTGTTCAGGGCAATATTAGAGATTATACTGATGAATAAAGACTCCTAGTAACTTGCCTGTGTCTCTCAAGAACCTTGCAAAGTTTGTGATATTTTTCAAGTGGACACTTCATCTGCTGATATCTACCTATAATGTCAGAGCCATTAGAAATCTAACTATGCGTTTAACTTAATAGTTGTGTATTTATCATTCCCATTACCTACTGACTTCCTTAACTTCCATTGAGTGTGACAATCTGTTAGAAATCTCACAATTAGTTTTGTATATGCTGTATTTGCTAAGTTTACTTCAAGGCATTTATACCTGAAGACAGACTCTCAGACATAGACATAGGACATTTCCTATAGTTCATATGCATAGTCAAACAAAACTAGGTTTTGGAGCCAGGATGGATGGATAGATAGATAGATAGATAGATAGATTTTTTTTGACAGAGTCTCACTCTATCTTCCAGACTGGGGTACAATGGTGCGATCTTGGCTCACTGGAACCTCTGCTGCTCAGGTTCAAGCAATTCTCCTGTCTCAGCCTCCTGAGTAGCTGGGACTACAGGTGCACATCACCACACCTGGCTAGTTTTTGTATTTTTAGTAGAGACAGGGTTTCACCATATTGGTCAGGCTGGTCTCCAACCCCTGACTTCAAGTCATCCACCTGCCTGGGCCTCCCAAAGTTCTAGGATTATAGAAGCGAGCCACCATGCCCGGCTGAATATATTTTTTAAATATTAACTAATGCATGTATATGCTTATTTTTGTATTAGAGAGTCCTTTTTTATTGTCTCAGCACTTATTCCCACTTCAATACTCTAAAGAAAATTTAGATGAGTCCAGCTTTGTAATGAATGTTTAAGAAAAGGCTTGTGAAAGAGCTGGAGATACATCAAGGTTGGAAATAGAGACACACCCAAAATACATGAGAGGAAGAAATGCAGAGGACTTGAAGCAAGTGGCCATGTGGTGCAATTTAGAGAGAAGAGACCCAGAGAAGACATGTAGATTTCTAGTGGCTTGGCAATTTAAAAATGATGGAACATTTCCTTGTGTGGAATTCAAAATGGAATAACAACACTAATCCCTAAAATAAAGAAAGAACTTGAAGAAAAAAAGTTCCATGATTGCCGTTTTAAACTAGTCATTTATTGACAATGTGAAAATCAAATTATTTCAAATGGATATTTATTTTATGTATGGTCTTCCTTTACTGACGGCATAAACACATGCTTCCTTGACGATATTTGTAGAAGCATTTCATGACACTCCGCAGACAGAGCTCAGTGGAAGGAGGCCCAGAGAGGGAAAAGTGAGGACTTGAATCATGAAATGCACAGCCAGGACTGGACAGCCCAGGAACTTGAACCCAGAATTGCCTGATTCTAATGTCCACTTTTCTGCACTCTTCAATTCTTTCGCTATCAAAGTAATTGCAACGTCATAATTTTATGGTAAAGGCAAGCTTGGAAATATGAGATACATGTAGTGCTCTTTTCAGAAAAGAACAAATGGGAGAAGCAGATGTTGAAGTTTCCAACCGGAAACCAGATGGAAGAAAAGTCAGAGTGAAGGAATGTGAAGGGTTTCAGCAAATGAAGAAGGGGATAAAATCAACCCATGACCTCAAACCCCAAGAATTTGGGCCAAGAATTCTGTCTGTTGGTTTGTTTGTTTGGAATACAGTGGCACCATCTTGGCTCACTGCAACCTCTGCTTTCCGGGTTCTAGTGATTCTCATGCCTCAGCCTCCCTAAGTAGCTGGGATTACAGGCATCTGCCACCACACCTGGCTAATTTTTGTATTATTAGTAGAGATGGAGTGTTGCCATGTTGGTCAGGCTGGTCTCGAACTCCTGACCACAGGCGATTTGCCCAACTCAGCCTCCCAAAGTGCTGCGATTACAGGAATGAGCCACCACGCCCAGCCAATAATTACTTTCTACAGCATATTACACCTCAGGAAACATTGAAACAAAGTTTGCTTCATTTCAAAATCAAAATCTCTCCAGCTTATTATTTCTCAAAATATTTTTCATTGTAAACGATCTCTCTAAAAATATCACCCTGTGGCCAACATGACTAAAAAATACTGCATGTTATACTAATCCATCCTACCTTATAAATTTCCAGTGGAATTACAAATACAAGACACTGAGCCAACGTAAGTTAAAGAAACTTGTATACTTTAACATCTTTAGAATGGCTACTATTAGCCTGTATAACTAGTGTGTCATTGTGCAAAATTTGGGAAATGTCTCAGGAGCTTACTTTTCTATGGTTATTTCTAGGTCCTTATGGGAGGAGTAAATGCTACACAATAATTTAGAACAGAATCAAACTGAGGGATATATGTTATATATTATCAGAATAGTTCACAAAATGTAATTGGGATGCAAATAAGAAAAGTATTTCTAAGTAAAGACACTAATTCTCAATCTAAATAAGAAAGAAAAGCTAAGAATTGGAAATAATAAAATAAAATGGCTAAAGGGCAGTCTGCCATAACTGGAATTTTTTAAAGAACAAAAAATGCTAACATTTCATATTTAGCACATGCTCTAAAATAAATTTGCCTTGAGTGAGATAATTAGAATGGTTTGTATGGTAATATTATTTTCCAGTGGTTCAAATTGTTCAGGGTAATTTGTATATCCCGTTAATATCTATTTGTGTAGTTGAATTGTTCATTAGTGGTATATCACCCTTTTGCTGCATTTGAAAATGTGAACCACTAATCACTGTTGCTGTGCACAACCATTAGATTGTGTTCAGTCAACTCACTGTTACCAATATGACAGACATATATATATATAGTGTGTGTATATATATATAGTGTGTATATATATATAATATATATATGATTTCTAGTTAATGAAATTCTTTCCTTAGTACAGAAGTATACCTTGGAAGATTCTCAATTATCTAAGACTCCAAACAAAGCAATCCATTTAACAACATTGAACATTTCTTTTTGGATTGAAAAATTGATCCTAAACCACCTTTCAGTGATTTAGGGTTATTCTGATAAGTAAGCATTATGATTACATTGCTCATGTTTTAAATTTAATAATAAAAATTTCATTTGATAAACTACAATCTAGTTAGAAAAACAACCATTAACCCCTTCCATATCTCTTAAATCATCTTCCTCTTTTACTCCCCTTAGCTATAAGTTGCTCTCATTGGGCCAAATTCTGATTTATGAGCTTTCATAATTAACACAAATTGTTGGCATAATCATTAGACATACAAATAGTTGTGCCTTTTGAAAATTTCTTAATAAAAATGAGAGGACATATAATTCACTGATTATACAAATAAAAAATTAATAACACCAAGAAAAATATATCTTCATGAAAATAATGTAACGAGAAGACTTTAAGACACCCTGCTCAGGATTAAAACTATAGTAAAAACAATGAGCATTGCTGCTATCTAGTTTTTAAATAATTATTTGTCAAGGGTTTGTCATATGCATTACTTATGTATGTTGTCAATGAAAATTAATACTTGTACATAGGTAGTACAAGTGCCTACTATGTGCAAATCACCGTGGTAAGTAATGGCTGAAGAGATTGATACAAAGAAATAAAAAGATCGTTGCCCATACGCTGAAGCAAGCACCAGTGGAAGAAACTGAATATACACAAATATTGCCTAAAAGAAAGCAGTAATTTGGGGAAGTGGAATCTAATAAGACGATAGTAAAAGCAATCTGTATGTATCTGTTTTACATTTGTATATTAGTTTTTATTCTAGGAACATTACAGATATTAACTTTTTATTTTTTCCACAATGATGTGAGTTAGACAACATTATTACCTCTATTTTACATTATAGAAAACTAAGCCACAGAGAATTCACGTGCCTATGGTGAAGGATGGGACCAGACACTTACACCAAGAAGCAAGAGGGCCAGAGCCTATACAATTGATTATGTGGCTATATTGTATTCGGAATTTGAACGGAGGAGGATGGTCTCTAAAAATAACAACTCCCTGGCTTTCAGAATCTTCTGAAGAGGCTTTTACATTGGTGAATTTACAAAATGCCGAAGCTGCTTTGTAAACAGAAACAAAATTTTGGTCAGTCCACCAGAATAGAACTGTTTCTAGGGACATCTCAAATCCGTGTAGTTAATAAGCAATGACAAAAAAAACCCTCCAAATACCAATCATGTATACAGGCAGCATATCAGAAGAAGTAAAATATAAATCATCAATATTATCTCTTTAGGTAGACCTCCACTGGAAGCCAGACTGTAATCAGAAGACAGGTAAATTTCAGATAAGATTGAATGAGATTAGTTCACGATGGGAGTGATGGATGGAGTTATGGTGTGATGTCCGTATTATATATACATGTATAAAGAATACACGAGAGGTCAGGCACAGTCCCTCACACCTGTAATCCCAGCACTTTGGGAGGCTGAGGTGGGTGGATCGCCTGAGGTCAGGAGTTCTATACCAGCCTGGCCAACATGGTGAAACCCTGTCTCTACTGAAAATACAAAAATTAACCAGACATGGTGACAGGCGCCTATAATCCCAGCTACTCGGGAGGCTGAGGCAGGACAATCTGGGAGGCGGAGGTTGCACTGAGCCGAGACAGTGCCATTGTGCCCCAGCCTGGGTGCCAAGAGTGAGACTTCATCTCAAAAAAAGAAAAAAAAACGCATGAGCATATGATTTAGTATGTATTTTACCTGAGGTATAGAACGCAGGGGAATATCTTAATAGATGATCCTTCCCAAATATGTGTATGTATAAATGAAAGGTATACATTATATTTTCAGGAGAAAAATACACAATGTATGATAGCTTAAATAAGAATGGAAAAGTTATTAATAATCATACAACACAGAGTATTATCTTTCATAATATGCATTTTCTGTTCACTCGTTTTAAAATAAGAAGTCAGAATAAACATTTATTTATGTCAATAAAATGGTCTTCAACATTTTCACTTTACAAAGTTTCCTAATGTTTTAGTAGTATGTTATCATTTACTTACATATTTCCCTGTTTTGTGTTTAATTTTTTATTTTTGTAAATGTATGTGGTACAAGAGCAATTTTGTTACATGCATAGATTTTGTAGTGGTGAGGTCAGTTTGTTTAGGATACTCTTCACCTGAATAACATGCATTGTAGCTATTAAGTGATTTTTCAACCTTCCACCCCCTCCTATCTCCTCACTGTTTCAAGTCTCTATTGTCTATCATTATATATTTCATATTTCCAACATTATAAATCATGCTGTGCTAATTATTATTCTATAACATTTCATTCAAATTCCTGAATTTTTAGTCAGATTGTGATCTTAAATGTGAGATCAATGGACCAAAATATATAAATACTGTACTTTAAAAACTTTGTTATAATTTGACACTTTACACCAATTTCGGTTAGTGTTACCTTATTAATAAAAAGCATATATGGTTTAAGAAAAAAACTGTTAATAAATCCAATATTTACATCGTTTGCCTTTATCTAATTTCTAATTTACATCATTTGCCTTTATCTAATTTCTAATAAAGTGTGTCTTTAGGTCTTTCTTTATGTTTATATTAGGCAGTTAGCACATCTATTCTTTGAAATGTATTTTCAAATGCTGTATTGAAGTCAACTTATATAAACTATTTTTTTTAAGTTTTAGCTTTTACATTTTCCGATTGAACAGCAATAGATTTTCCAACCTCTTAAATCCTCAATTTCTGAACTTCCTTTTTTCCCTTTTATGCTTGCAAACAGTCAAATACTTTTTTTGAACTTCTCTGTTCTTCTCTGTCCACTGTCAAATGAAGTCAGCAGAAACCAACATATACCACTAATGTTTGGTTTTCAACCTCTTCTAGACCTTAAAAGGTATCACGCTCATTGTTGGCTTTCCGAGTTACTGAGGGCAATGTCATGTTTAGCTAGTGCTGAAAATGGATCACTTTTCCTCCACTTTCCCTAACTAGTTTCCTTGGTACCAATAATTTGACTGCTAAGCTAATGCCACATGTTTTATTTATTTATGGTAGCAACTCTCTTCTAGGTACCAATTTCTCTATTAATCAAGATAGGTTATGCTGAGGTTGCATTCCAACATTATTAGTATTTTAACATGATAAACATTTATTTCTAAGAAAAGTCTCTAACATGAAAGATAAAGACCAAAAATCAAACTGAAATACATCAAAGTGGAAAAAATAGATACTATGCAAAGAAAAGAAGAAAGTCTCAAAAAGTAATCATTAAGGCAGTCAAAGAGATTTGAAGGTGTAACAACCATGAAGCAAGAATGAAAGGTCATGAGTTTAAACATTAAAAATGCTTAACCATTGAACTCTTTAAACATTAACAATTGGCTTTTTCTCAGATTCGTTTTTTCACATATTTTTCCAGCAGTGTTTACATTTCAATTTGTTCTATGATAAAGATTAATATGCTCTCCAAAAAGGTATAATCTAGCCAAGAAAATTTAAGTAGGTAGAATTTCAGAAAGCTAGATTGAGCTTTATTTAAATAAAAAAAAAAACCCACTAAATTCTGTGGTACAGACCTTAAAGGAAATAGAATAATGACACAAACAGACAGATCAATATAACTAGAAGCCTTTATGTAGTAGATGGGAAATTACATATTTTGTATGTAGCATATATTTATTGATTGGCAGCTAGATGTTTGGCCAGCTGGGTACTGGAAATGCAAGGTGGAGATGGAAAAAGAAGACCAATATCCCTGGTCTCCAGTAATTTAGGTGAAGAGAAAACATTTAAACAAGTAAAAGTATGTGCGTGTGATTTGGGTGTAATAGGTGCTGTTCTAGTTACTTGGGCTTTCAGTTTGAGAGTAATTTGACATAATAAAAAGAGAAATAAGGGTAATTACTATTTGGAAAATAAACCAAGCCAAAGTATGGTTGCAGACATCAGTGTGATGTGACTTTGAACAATGAGGAATCTCTCAGGCACAAGTAGAGAACGGGAGACATCACATTTACTCTAGAAAAAATAAATAAATAAATAAATAAAGACAATTGTTAAGGGCATCGAATATCAGGATGAGAATCAGGCTTCCTTCTATAAACATAGAGGACATAAAGTGTTTTTGAACAATATTGGATTTAGAAACTGAAACGCTGTCTTATCAATTTAATCAATGGCAAGTTTTTAGTGAAAAATGTTTTAAGTAATAGATTATTTTTAATTATCCAAATACTGTTTAAATCTGCTTTTGATTACGTGTATTCATAAACAGAAAAAATCTCTTTTCAACAAATGAATAGGTAAAAAAATATGAAGAAAGGTAGGTTGATATACTGAAAAGGTTATTGGTTTATATATACTTTCAATGTGTGTTCAACCAGCAGTTGAAGCCAGCATGTTTGTGAGCCTTAGAAATTATTAGTGTGAACCCGGGAGGCGGAGCTTGCAGTGAGCCGAGATCGAGCCACTGCACACCAGCCTGGGCGACTGAGCAAGACTCCGTCTCAAAAAAAAAGAAATTATTAGTGTTTCCTATTCAGAACCTTTTGTTTATAAAATGAGGAAAATAATACCCAACTATTAGATTTGCTTTGAAAACCAAGCACAAGATGAATGACACATTACAATATTAGCAAAAAAAGTATGCCTCTTTCTTTAAAGAAAGGCAACTTTCAAAAATCGCCAATGAATCAATTAGGTGTGAGTCAATTTGTCAATTTGTATTTTCATATTCCTTTTCTTCTCATAGATTTGATTTAACTGATTAAGCCATAGATTTTATTGGATTGCTAATTATAATGGTATGCATATCATAAGATTCAATTATTAATTTATTTTTCATATTATAAATGCAATTTGTATTTTGGAAATATCTCATGGAATTGCATAAAATGAAATTTTCAATTTTATGAATATTTTGTCAGTTAAACCTCTTATCAAAAGACGAGTTCAGTGTGGATATTCTCAGATTAGTTTCTATGCAAACATAAGTATTTAAAAATCGTTTACACACATTATTATTATTATACCACATATAACACATGCAGATAAAAATAAGTCATGACTGTAAAATGACATAAATTAAAAGATTAAAAATATTTTTTCTGCCAAAACTTCAATCACATTTATGTTTTAATTTTAAGCTTTATAATTTTTAAGTATTTTGACACTTTATTAATTCTCATGTAACAAATTAATAAATACAAAGCTATAATTATTTTTGGAGATTTATGTATGTGGTTGCACCTATTAATAGTGACTTCTTTTTATTGCTGTGTAATACCCCATTATATAAATATACCTAAAAGTAAAATCCGCATTTTACTACTAACAGATGTTTGAGTCATTTCCAGTTTGGAACTATCATAATACAAATATTTTGGAAGCTGTTACCACTCATTTCTCTTGGTATATTTCTAGATATGGAATTGAAGATTCATAAAATGTAATATGACAACCTTTAATAACATAGCCAAACCGTTTCAGAAAGATTGTACCAATGATTACAAATCCTCACCAGACACTGATATTGTCTGGGTTTTATTTTTTCTTTATCTTGATGTAAACTTGTGTTTGTGTGATAATACCTTATGTTCTTGCATTTGTATTTTCCTTATAACTAATGTTAGCCGTTGTCTCATGTGTCTATTGCTCATTCGAATATCCTCTTCTCTACAATGACTCATCAGATATTTTGCTCAATTTTATATTGGTTTGTAGTAAATTTTGCATGTCATAGACAAGAATCTATTATCATCAAGTATGTAAAATGAAATACAGTTTTTTACTTTCTGATTTATATTCCCATTTTCTTATCAGTTGTTTAATAGAAGTTTATAATTTAAATAAATTATATTATCTATCTCATTTTTAATGTCCTATTTTCTTTTCATTGAAAGTCTGGGATCATAAATTTATTTTCTGTGGTGTACAGGTATTACTTTATATTCTTGGGCCTACAGAGGCATGCATGCTTGTACAAAACTGTACGGATGGCCAAGAAATACCTGATAAAGCTTCAGTCTGACCTTGAGGGCATGTACAACTAAGAATTGATGGGCTAAGGTAGCGTTTTAAACCGCTTTAGCCTTGAAGAGGTGTTCTAACCTACATACAGAGTCCCCTAAAACAATGCAGAAATTTTGAGAAAATCGATATACAAGCAGTATGTATATGAGACTTCAATGGATGCACATCACAGGGAATACAGCTATTATAAAATTAGTCCAGGAAAGACATTAAATAACAACAACAACAGACAGCAAAACCAACAACAACCAACACCTTATGAGCAACAACAAACCCGAAGAATATGCAGAATGTCATTTCCAGAGATGACATATTATTTTCTAAAATTTCCATGATTTGACAAAAATTATGAGGAATGCAAATGAAAAGAAAAATATGGCCAAGCAAAAATTCATCAATAGCATTGTTCCTGAAAAAGAAGAGATGTTGAGTTTACTAAACAAATATTTCAAATTAGAGATTATAAATTTATTGAAAATAGTAAAGAAAACCAAGTCTAAAAAATGAAAGAAAAAAATGACAAAAATGCCTCATTAAATATATAAAATAATAAGATGAGATAAAATTATAAAAGGACACAAGTAAAAAAAAGTGAAGTTGAAAGAAAGAAATTAGTAAAGAGACTCTTTACTAAAAAGAGAAAAAAGAGGCAGAACAAAACATCAGAAGAATTGAATACAGGTTAACTGAAATGATCAAGACTGAGATACTGACAGAAAACAAATAGCAAAATGGCAGGCATGAATTCTACTTTATTGATAATTACAGAGAAATAAATGGATGACATACATGATTGAAAACCAGAATGGCACAATGCATTTAAAAACAAACAAAAATTATATGATTCAACTATATACTTCAGATTAGAACTCACAAAGTTCAAAAGTAAGATGTTAGAGAAAGATCACACAAATAGTAATGAAAGAAACTGAAACTTCATTGATTTAAGACAAAATAAACTTTAAGCCAAAAATTATTGCTAGAGACAAGGGGGGAATTTTATAATGATAAAATAATCCATGGGAAAAATTGTTAACATATATATGAAATAAAAAGAGCCCCAATGTGTATTTTAAAAATATCAGAATTCAAGTAAAAAAACAGAAAAACTATAGTAGTTTCAGATTTTAATATCCTTATTTTAATAATGGATAGAATAACTATCCCGAAGATCAAAAAGGAAATAGATTTAAACAATACCGTTAATCAACTAGCACTCACTGAAATCTATAGAATGCGTCAACAGAAACAAATACACATTTTCCCAATCACACTTGGAATATTTTCCAGGATAGACCATAAGCTAGGCCACTAAAAAAGAAAAAAAAAACTCAATAAAGTTAAACTGATTAAAATAATGGAAAGTATGTTGTACAACAACATAATTAATTAGAAAGTAAAAACAGAGGGAAGAATAGGAAATTAAATAATTATGTAAATTATATAGCTCACAGCTAAATAGTCAGTGGGCCTAAAAATATTTAATATGAGAAATTAGAAAATAATTGAAATGAATGTGAATAAAAACAGGAAATATAATGTCTGAGATGTAGCTAAGCAGTGCTTAGAGGGGATTAATAATGCAAATGACCATATTTAATAACAAAACAAAATATCAAACAGCAACCTAATTTTTCACCTTCTGAAACTATAAAATGATGAACAAGCTAAACCTAAAGAAGCAGAAGGAAGTAAACATAAAGATTAGAAAATAGACAGGGGGATTAAAGAGAGAAAAACAACAAAATCAGTAAATCAAATGTTGGTTCTTTAGCCTAAACAATTATAATTGATTTGTAAACAGATTAGCTAATAAAAGTAACTCATATTAAAATAAATGCAAATGAGAGCATCATTGACATTATAGAAATATAAATAATTATAAGAAAATACTATTATGACAAACAAGAAATAATATATCCTAGATTTTAAAATGTGCTCAGACCCATAACAATTTCATTATAGTATTAGCTATTTGAAACCATCTCACAAAGAGCTCAGGGTCAGATATGTTACACTGGTGAAACATTTAATAACGAATTAATACCAATCCTCCACAAACTCTTTTAAAAGTAGAAGAAATTGTTTCAACTAATTATATGAAGCCAGTATTTTTCTGATACCAAAATTTGCATAGACATCACAGAAACAGAAAGCTACACACTAATATGTCTTTAATATAGACTTGAAAATTCTCAAAACATGCTTATATATTGATCTAAGCAATATATAAAAAAAGAGTATACACTATAACTAAGTAGAATTTACCCTAACAATACAAGTTCTATTTAAAATCTGAAATGCAATACACAAATTAAAATAATAAAAATTTTGCGTAATAAAAGGTAGAAACACCCTGATTACCTCAATAAATGCAGAAAAAACATTTAATTAAATTGAAAGCATCTACCATAAAAACAGAACACAGTAGAAATAAATGGGAACTTCCTCAGTTTGATAAAGAGTGTCTACCAAAATCCACAACTGACATCATACTTACTATTTTTCCACTAATATAAGAAATAAGAAAGATAAGGATGTGTCCTCTTGCTACTTCTAGTCAACATTATAATAGAGATTCTAGCCAGGGTAATTAGACAAGTAGAAGAAATACAAAAGCCATCCAGATTGCGAAAGAAGAAATAAACCTCTCTCTATATGCAGATAGTATGGTCTCGTGTATGGAAAATCATGAGGAATCCACAAAAACTATTCAAATTAATAAACAAGTTGAGCAAAAGTTTGTAGGAAACAAGGTCAATTTACAAAAATGAATTATTTTTCCACACATTGGCAATGTATAATGCAAAATTAGAATTAGAAAACAATTCCATTTATAATAGCATTAAATGGATTAAAATACGTAGGAATACATGTAACAAGCATGCCAGGCTTGTACACTAAGATCTAAAAAATGTACATAAAATAATTAAAATATCTATACATATGGAAAGACATCCAATTTTTGTGAATCATATTTAATATTGTTAATAGGGCTACACTCACTAAATTGATTAAAAGATTCAACAGAATCCCTATCGAAATCCTAGCTGACATTTTTTTTGCAGAATATGTAAAACTGATATTAAAATTTCTATGGAAATACAAAGAATCTAGAATAGCCAAACAATCTTGTGAGAAAAGAACAAACTTGTTAGGTTCACCTCTTTCAATTTCACAACTTAACACAAAGCAACATTAATCAAAACAGTGTGGCACTGGCATAAGCATAGGCATGTAGACCAATGAAACTGAATTCATTTTCCAAAAATAAATCCTTGCAGTTATGGTCAATTGACATTTGACAAGGGCAACTAAACATTCTGTGAAGAAAAACAAATAGCTTTTTCAAAAAATGTTGCTTGAAGTACTGGATACCCACATGCTCAATAATCCCACAAAGCCAGTCAGGTAAAGCCTTTGTAATTACTACAGTAATATGCCTAAGTAAGATTTTCTTTATGTTTACTCTTTTTGGTAGAGGTACTTCTAAAACTACTGGCTTAATGTCTTTCTATAGCATTGAACATCTTCTGCATTATTCCTCCAATATTGCTATTGCTCCATGGGCCTCTTCTCTCCTTATGGGAATTCAGTTACGCTTAAGCTAGACCTTCTGTTTCTTATATTTCAGTTATGCTGTTTGTTCTTCTCTGCTTCCATATATTTTATTTTTCTGTTTTAGAGTAGACCACTTGTGTATTGTTCTTAGAAAAATCTGTTGTTAAAAACAAATGAGATTTTACATTTCCATCCAGTGAAATTTTACATTCAGGTATCTGAGCCTGAGTTACCAGAATGTCAATTTCATTCTTTTTATGTAGATTCCAAAATTCTATTCAAAATCTCCAATTTTTTACAGATTAAGCCTCAATTCTCTGATCATTTTATCATATCATTTAACTCCGAATTACGCAAAATGACTAACAAGTTAATACCTTTGAATACGCTTTGGTCATTTTTGTTCTTCGTCTTCCACATTGTGTCAGTTGTCATGATATTTACATTATTATTATGCAATTTATCAATAATTTTCTTTTTGGACTGTTTATTTAATTATGTTGAAGAAATGCGTCTTTAGTCTCAAAAGAAATAAAAATTACAGTTTCTTTCCTCTTCTGATCTCTGTTTGAGCATGTGTCTTCCATGTTAAGTTATTCATTGCAGTTCATTGCCATGGCAACCATAATCACTGGAGGCCTATGCAACAGATCTTCCTGGATAAATGCTGGATGAGAACAACGTCTGATTCCACTGGGGATTCCAAGTTTGAAGACAGTAAATCTTGGGCTGGTAGAAGCTATCTTTTCTGCAATGTTCAGGAAGCTTAATTGTAGAATGATACCAGTGACAGAGGAGATTACAGCTAATAGATGAATAAATAAGTAGAACTGAACATGTAATAAGGGTCCTTAGATTCAGCAATTCACAAATACAGGTCTACCCTGGGACCTCCAAGTTAATTGAGTCAAGTCCTTATTATCATGACTATACTTTGAGTTTTTATTGTTTTATGTACAACTAAAGTGTTTGAATTAAAATACATATGATTTACACTTATATTATTGGAATTGGGGGTCCTAATATACATTATTATAATTTAGATGCTACTCACTGCAGAACCAAGTAGTGAGACAGAATATTCTGTACTTCCTTGTCATCCAGTCGCTGCTATTCAAGGCAGGTATGACAAGTGTTATAGAACAAATGTGTTAAATTTATATCACTATAAGGTGATCAAAATGATGTCACAATTTAATTTGCCTCATAGTTGGCCTACTATTTTTTTCCCTTTTTTCCACCAACAACAAATAACAAGCCTTCATTATTTTAGACATGCTCTTTTCTATATGAATATGCATTCTCTTAGAAGATATTTTTTTCTCATCATCCCTCCTCAGAGTTTTCCTTTTAATAAGCTAATTATATTTTACATTGGCTGCATAGGTGTGATCCTAAAACTTCTGTTACTGGCTTGACCTAAACTATTTTTTCTTGGATTTTGATTTTTTAACTTTTTTTCACATGAGTAACAAATTAATTGAATTATTAAATAAACAATTATAATGCATTTTAACATTTTATTTGCAATATTTTAGTTAATATGTTTACTTAAATATTTACTTATAAACTTTGCTTTTGATTTACAATTCTCTAATTGTAATACATTTGTGTGTTTAGGAGCCACTAACGTACTTGTTTCTAATAATCTATTCACAGAAATATGAGCTTCATTCTTTTGTTATTGGCATTGGAAAATACAGTGGTTATCCTATCACTTGGCTAAGAATATTTATTTACCAATACATGAAGCCATCACAGGGGCTGCACATAGATACATATGGGTTCATATTTGCAAATTGTATATTTCCATGCTTTTTATCAATATCATAATCTATATATGCTTATAAATTATAATTACTTTATATACCGTTCTTTTGGAGGTAATTATTAAAGAAAACATCTGAATAACAAGAAATGAATTTAGTGAATATTTGGCTATTGCATGTCAGGTGCTGTTCGAGGCATCAGGTTACAGTTGTTAACAGACATAAGTGCTTTCAGAAAGTATACTTTTACATAGTTGTCTATATCATTAAGATGAAGTTTTTTTCATTTTAAAAACATTAGGGGGTAAAAAAAATCTACTTATAATTTTAAGTAAATTTTGTGGAAATATTGTATAGTATTTTACTACTGAAAAAAATGTTTCTGTTAAGAAGAGTGGGGCCAGAGGATTGTGGAACAGATATGACTTATCTGTGCATAGCCTTAAGGGATTATTCTTTATCTATCTATCTATCTATCTATCTATCTATCTATCTATCTATCTATCTATCTTTCTATCATCTATTTATCTCCATGTGATTATTCTATTTATGTATGTGTACATATATGTTATCTCATTTAATTTTATTTTAAAAATTATAAACTATAAGGTGGCATTGTTATATTTATTTTTACATGTAAGGAAGTTATTTGAGATTTTATACTTTATCCAGGTTATCCAGCTGGTTTCAACACTGTCATTTTAATGAAGATCTCTGTGACTCCAAGTGTATTTTTATAGCCTAGTATGTTGCACGTAGATGAACTGAGATGGTATTATTTGAATGTCTGTCTTCCCCAAAATTTATGTTCAAACTTAATTGGCATTGTAACTACAGTAAGAGGTGGGACTTTTAAGAGGTCTTTGGGTCATAAGGGTTCTGCCCTCATGAATGTACAAATGCTATTATCCTGGAATTGGGTTCCTTATGGTGGAGTGTGTTCTCTGCCTCTTGCTCATTCTCTTTTGCTCTCTTGGCACTTCCACCCTGTGACATCTTCCGCTATGTTATGACACAGTGAGAAGGCCTTAGCCAGAAGCTGGCATCTTGATGTTGTACTTTCCAGACTGCTGAACCGTAAGCCAATCAATTTCTGTTCATTGTAAATTATCCAGCCTGTGGTATTCTGTCACATCAGCACAAAATTAACTAAAGCATAGGGGTTCAAACTATTTTTAATTGAGTTTGAAAGTTGAAATACAAGCTAAATATCTGGAACTGATTATAACATTATCATGTTTCCTGCTTTCTGCCTCTATGTAGATTAAAATATGAATAAACTTATTTTATTGCCCCAAATACAACTTTTTGTATGTGTCCCATAGTTTCAGGATACAGGTTAAGATAAAACATCATTTAAAATGTGCCATATGATTTGTATCCTATCTTTCTAAAGTCTCATTTTTGTTACACCCTCATTAGTACCCTAAGATGCAGCAATATTCAGATTTTCTCCGCTTCTTGAACTTTCCATGTTCCTTCCCCATTTTTAGAAGGTTGTATATGCCGTTCTTTTTGCATGAAACACTATTGTCTTTCCTCTTCACCAAGCTAACTCTTAATTGACCATTGAGTCCCAGTTCAATCATTGCCTGAACAGATAATTTTTTCTAAATTTCTAAGGCCAGATTATGTATCCTTTATACATATTTTTATAGCACACTGTACTTTCCTTTCTGCTGAATTTATTACTTTGCACTGTGATTGCTAATTTAGTTTTTGTATCATCTGCTTAATTTGAGACTCCAAATTAAGAAAAAATTCTGTTCCTATCTTGCTCAAAATTCATCTCATGTACTGAGTCTTGTATCTGGTTTCAATAGATACTTATTGAATGGTGCAACTGTTCATTTGACAACAGCAGATAATTTATTTTAAATAAGGGCCATCTGAATGCTAAGCTTCTTAGTAAAATAGGTAATAGCAATGAATTCTACTCCAAAAGCATGATTTTCAGAGAAAACCTGTAGGCCGTTTCAGTTGTAAGATTCTATAAATCCATAGTTTGTGTTTATTGTATTCTGGAACAATTGATATTTCAAATGAATGATTTTATTTATGACACTCTGTATATATTAAACATGCGAGGATATTGTGTTCTATGTGTATGAAACATATTTCAATTGTACAACGTAAGTCTGTAGGGTTTGGAGAGTAGAGTATCTTAATTAATTTCATAATAAAATACTGAATCTGTTCCTTTCCTTTTTGCATGGTGTAATCATGGAAATTTTTTGGTCTGAATAGACACAAAATGTCAATTGCGGCAAAAGGATGTACATTTTAACCATTTTACCCAAAACAATATCAAGGTTGGATTATATCTCATTTAATTGAGTGTGGTTCTTCGTTCTTTTGTTAGTGGTTGACAACACAGAAAGAAGCTGACTCACTTAAGACCATTTGTTGTGATCTGATTAAGAAGAGTCAATTCTGAAATGTGCATGTTTTTCAAAATATAAAATTATTTCTGTCCTGGGGCAACATATTCAGAAGGAAAGTGAATTTATGGCACGTTTCCAATGAGCAAGAGGAATTTTTCTAATTAACAGGATCACACAAGGTGTGGAAAAAAAATAGTAATGTAGTCTGTCATTAATCAACTAATTTCAATACAAGAGGCAGAGTCATTGATTCTTGTTGCTTATTGTGCACGTCTCCAACACTGATGAACTGTAGTGAACTAAACTTCTAATTAGTAGCACCCACTCTACAATTCATGACTTTCAGCTCTATTGGAGGAAATCTACTTGCCCAATTTTAGGTTCTATTTTTAGTCAGTAAACTATATTAATGCTGTTGCCATTACTTTGTAATACCTAAATGATATAAATCAGTTTAGTATACAATTAGTCTCAGAAGTAAAACATTGTATTTTTTCTTTTTTCTTTGTTAAGAACATATATTTTAAAATAATCTAGTAAGAAGTAAAATATGGTATTTATTTAGCAAAAGAAATATATCAATGACTTAAAATATTCTTGATTACTGGGAACATTTACAGATTTAAGGTACTTGTGTCATTTTTTAAACTTCTAGTAGGTTTTAGCTTTATAATCTACAGAATAGAAAAAAGAATGATAATAGCTTCTTAGGATTATACTGAGAATTTAAGGAGCTATGCAGATAAGTACTTAGTATAATACTTTACATATGGTAAACTCCCAAAACATGCTATTTGTTATAATTGAGATTAGACATTAGGATTATGTCCTCCCAACCAAAAAAAAGCCCAGGACCAGACGGATTCACAGTCGAATTCTACCAGAGATAAAGGAGGAGCTAGTACCATTCCTTCTGAAACTATTCCAAACAATAGAAAAAAAGGGATTCCTCCCTAACTCATTTTAGAAGGCCAGCATCATCCTGATACCAAAACCTGCCAGAGACACAACAACAACAAAAAATAAATTTTCAGGCCAGTATCCCTGATGAATATTGATGTGAAAATCCTCAATAAAATACTGGCACACCAAATCCAGCAGCATGTCAAAAAGCTTATCCACCATGGTCAAGTAGGTCTCATACCTGGGATGCAAGGCTGGTTCAACATACCTAAATAAATAAATGTAATCCATCACATAAACAGAACCAATGAAAAAAACAACATGATTATCTCAATGGATGCAGAAAAGCCCTTCAATAAAATTCACCACCCCTTCATGCTAAAAACTCTCAATAAACTAAGTATTGGGGGAACATATCTCAAAATAATAAGAGTTCTTTATGACACAACCATAGCCAATATCATACTGAATGGGCAAAAGCTGGAAGCATTCCCTTTGATAACCGGCACAAGACAAGGATGCCCTCTCTCACCACTCCTATTCAACATAGTGTTGGAAGTTCTGGCCGGGCAAATCAGGCAAGAGAAAGAAATAAAAGGTATTCAAATAGGAAGAGAAGAAGTCAAATTGTCTATGTTTGCAGATGACATGATTGTATATTTAGAAAATTCCATCTTCTCAGCCCAAAATCTCCTTAAGCTGATAAGCAACTTCAGTGAAGTCTCAGGATACAAAATCAGTGTGCAAAAATCACAATCATTCCTATACACCAATAATAGAGAGCCAAATCATGAGTGAACTCCCATACATAATTGCTACAAAGAGAATAAAATGCTTGGAATACAGCTTACAAGGCATGTGAAGGACCTCTTCACAGAGAACTACAAACCACTGCTCAAGGAAATAAGAGAGGACACAAACAAATGGAAAAACATTCCATGCTCACGGATGGGAAGAATCAATTGTGTGAAAATGGCCATAATGGCCATACTTCCCAAAGTAATTTATACATTCAATGCTATCCCATCAAGCTACCACTGACTATTTATTTATTTATTTTTTTACAAAATTAGGAAAAAACTACTTTAAATTTCATATGGAACTAAAAAAGGGGCCATACAGCCAAGACAATCCTAAGCGAAAAGAACAAAGCTGGAGGTATCACACTATCTGACTTCAAACTATACTATAAGGCTACAGTAACCAAAACAGCATGGTACTAGTACCAAAACAGATATATAGACCAATGGAACAGAACAGAGGCCTCAGAAATAACGCCAGACATCTGCATCTGATCTTTGACAAACCTGACAAAAACAAGCACTAGAGAAAGGATTCCTTATTTAATAAACGGTGTTGGGAAAACTAGCTAGCCATATGCAGAAAACTGAAACTGGACCCTTCCTTACACCTTTTACAAAAATTAACTCAAGATGGATTAAAGACTTAAATATAAGACCTGAAACCATAAAAATTCTAGAAGAAAACCTAGGCAATGCCATTCAGGACATAGGCATGGGCAAAGTCTTCATGACTAAACCACCAAAAGCAATGGCAACAAAAGCTAAAATAGACAAATAAAATCTAATTAAACTAAAGAGCTTCTGCAGAGCAAAATAAACTATCATCATAGTGAACAGGTAACCTGCAAAATGAGAGAAAATTTTTGCAATCTATCCATCTGACAAAGGTCTAATATCCAGAATCCATGAAGATCTTATACAAATTTATAAGATAAAAGCAAGCAACCCATCACAAAGTGGGTGAAGGACATGAACACACAATTCTCAAAAGAAGATAGTTATATTAACTTTTATACAAAAGTTATACAAATAAAAACAATTATACAAAAGAAGACAGCCAACAAACATATATATATAAACATATATATATAAACATATATATATATATGCTCATTATCACTAGTCATTAGCAAAATGCAAATCAAAACCATAATGAGATACTATCTCACACAAGTTAGAATGGCCATCATTTAAAAGTCAGGTAACCACAGGTGCTGGAGAGGATGTGGAGAAATAGGAGCGCTTTTCCACTGTTGGTGGAAGTGTAAATTAGTTCAACCATTGCGGAAGACAGCGTGGCGATTTCTCAAGGATCTAAAGTCAGAAATACCATTTGACCCAGCAATCCCATTACTGGGTATATATCCAAAGGATTATAAATCATAAATCATAAAGACACATGCACACATATGTGTATTGCAGCACTATTCACAAGAGCAAAGACTTGGAACCAACCCAAATGTCCATCAATGATAGACTGGATAAAGAAAATGTGGCACATATACACCATGGAATACTCTGCAGCCACAAAAAAGGATGAGTTCATGTCTTTGCAGGGACATGGAAGAAGCTGGAAACAATCATTCTCAGCAAACTAACACAAGAACAGAAAACCAAACACTGCATGTTCTTACTCATAAGTGGAAGTTGAACAATGAGAATACATGGACACAGGGAGGGGAACATCACACACCAGTGTCTGTCAGGGGATGGGGGGCTAGGGGAGGGATAGCATTAGGAGAAATATCTAATGTAGATGGTGGGTTGATGGGTGCAACAAACCACCATGACACATGTATACCTATGTAACAAACTGCACCTTCTGCACATGTATCCCAGAACTTAAAGTATAGTAATAATAAAAAAGATTGTGATTATTAATATTAGCACCTTTTCTTTTTTGCTGAATTTTCCATTTAACACTTTCATTCTATTTTCTTAATAACAAGGTAATTGTATATATCCATCATTCAATGAGTGAACAGCTCTCAGTATCTCAGAATCAAATCATGATTTATTTTGTTGCCCAAAGGTAAGGATAATTCAAATATCCCCCCCCCTTTTTTTTTAACTTACATTTATAACCACCTCTCTGTAGTTTGACTGTAGTTTATTTCATTGCAATGGTGCCTTAACTTTTTTTTCCTCTGTATTCTTTGCTAATTAAGTTAATCTGCCACATAAAGAACCACTGAGTCCTTTGTCACTTTTGGTGTTTTATTTTTTAAAAATGTCATAATCTTAGTTGTCTGGAAAATGGGATTCTCCTCTCAAAAGCATATCACATAGATATAGACACCTAAGAAAAGGAAAGATTAGAGAACAGCATATGGAAAAAGTAGGAGAAGATTGACACACATACCTAAGAATTTTTAAATGTTTTGAAAGACTAGTTCTTAAACCACTAGAACATGAAAATCATCCAGTATTTTTCTTGAAATAGCAATACTTTGTATCTTACATCAGTTCCAGCTCTTAGAGCAAAATACCACAGACTGGGTGGCTTAAACAATAAATATTTATTCCTCATGGATCTGGAGTTTGGGATGTCCAAGATCAAGGTGCAGCATATTATGTGTCTGGTGAGAGGCTGCTTCCCAGGTTCCAGATGGTCGTCTCACTGTGTCTTCAGTGATAGGAAGTGGAGATGGGAGGACGGAGGGCATCAGGGTAGGGAGAGACGAGACATTCTTGTGTCTCTTCTTGTGAAAACTCTATTCCCATCATGAGGGCTACGCCCTCAGTATCTCATCTAATTCTAATTACCTCCGAAAGACCTACCTCCTAATATCATTACATTGGGGCGTGGGGTGTCAACATAGGAATATTCCTGGGGACATACACTTTCAGTCTGTAATACCTGGTCATTCCTGGGCCACTTCTTCCTCATACTAAGAAGCCATAATTTTTCAGTGGGTTTCTCCAGGATGTTTTCATTAATCACTTTTGCATGCTATTCTTTGTGCTTGGAAGACTCCCCTCCTGCAATGACAGCACTTTTGCTAAAGGACGTCCCCAGACTATGAGTTAAAAATATCCTCACTTTTAGGCCCAGTAGCCTTTGTTCAAAAATATTATATGTCATGAAACTACACATTTACAGCCAATGGATTTTTGACAGTAGTGCCAAAACCATATAGTGGCAAAACAAGTGTCTCTTCAATAAATGTGCTGGGAAAATGAGATATCCATATGCCTAAAAATGAAACTAGACCTCTCTTGCTCACCGCACACCAAAATCAATTCAAAATGGATTAGTGATTGAAAGGTAATAGTGAATACTCTGAAGCTACTAGAGGAAACATAGGGAAAACACTCGAGGACATTGGTCTGGGGAAAGATACTTCTGACTAAGACCTCAATAACACAGGCACCAAAAGTAAATGTAGAAAAATGGAATTGCATCAAACTAAAAAGCTTCTGCACAGTAAAGGAAACAACTACAGAGTGAAGAGATGAGCTACAGAATGGGATAAAATATTTGCAAACCATGCATCTGACAAAGGAATAATATCCAGAAAATATTCAATTCAATATCTAATAAACCAAATAATCCAACTGAAAAATGGGCAAATGATTGGAAAGAATATTTTTCAAAAGAAGGCGTACACATGGCCAATAGATATATTTTTTAAACGCCCAACATCACTAATCATCAAAAAAACTTTAAAGCAGAACCACATTGAGATATCACCTCACCCCAGTTAAAATGGCTATTATTAAAACTCAAGATAGATTAAAGACTTAAATGTAAGACCGAAAATCATAAAAGTCCTAGAAGAAAATCTGGGCAATACAATTCAGGATATAGGCATGGGCAAAGACTTCACGTCTAACACACCAAAAGCAATGGCAACAAAAGCTAAAATTGACAAATGGGATCTAACTAAACTAAAGAGCTTCTGCGCAGCAAAAGAAACTATCATCAGAGTGAACAGGCAACCTACAGAATGGGAGAAAATTTTTGCAATCTATCCATCTGACAAAGGGTTAATATCCAGAATCTATAAAGAATGTAAATAAATTTACAAGAAAAAAACAACCCCAACAAAAAGTGAGCAAAGGATATGAACAGACACTTCTCAAAATAAGACATTTATGCAGTCAACAAACATATGAAAAATGTTCATCATCACTGGTTATTAGAGAAATGCAAATCAAAACCACAATGAGATAACCATCTCACGACAGTTAGAATGGTGATCATTAAAAAGTCAGGAAAAAATAGATGCTGGAGAGGATGTGGAGAAATAGGAACGCTTTTATACTGTTGGTGGGAGTGTAAATTAGTTCAACCATTGTGGAAGACAGTGTGGCAATTCCTCAAGGATCTAGAACTAGAAATACTATTTGACTCAGTGATCCCATTACTAGGTATATACCCAAAGGATTATAAATCAGGCTACTCTAAAAACTCATGCACACGTATGTGTACTGCAGCACTATTCACAATAGGAAAGACTTGGAACCAACCCAAATGTCCATCAATGATGGACTGGATAAAGAAAATGTGGCACATATACACCATGGAATATCATGCAGCCATAAAAAAGGATGAGTTTATGTCCTTTGTGGGGACATGGATGAAGCTGGAAACCATCATTCTCAGCAATCTAACACAGGAACAGAAAACCAAACACTGCACGTTCTCACTCAAAAGTGGAAGTTGAACAATGACAACACATGGACACAGGGAGGGGAGCAACACACACTCAGGACTGTTGGAGGGTGCGGGCCTCGGGCAGAGATAGCATTAGGAGAAACACCTAATGTAGATGATGGGTTGATGGGTGCAGCAAACCACCATGGCATTTGTATACTGATGTAATAAAACTACATGTTCTGTACATGTACTCCAGAGCTTAAAGTATAATAAAGTAAATAAATAAATGAATGAATGAATAAATAGACAAAAAGTAACAAATACTGGTGAGGAAAAGGAGAAAACGGAGCTCTCATACACTGTTGGTGGCAATGTAAATTAGTAGAGCCATTATGAAAAACAACACAAAGATTCCTCAAAAAATGAAAATAGAAATACCGTATTATTCAGCAATCTCGTTACTGAGTATCCCGGCCCGCGGGATCGTCACTGCAGGCCCTGGAAGAGGGGGTGGGAATTTGGGGAACAAGAGATACGAGAAATGGAGACAAGACAGTGCTCTGATCAAGTCCCTTTTAATGGCGGTAATGCAGTGCCTTATATACACTTGGAGGGGAAGGGGTTGGGCCAAACGAAAATGATCTCATCGCGGAGGGTGTGGCCAGGTAGGTATTGGTAGCGTGGTCGAACGTCATGTGGCGCCTGTGCTGTCAGGTAGCAATTTTCGCGGGCGCGGGAAAAATGGGTGAAGAAGAAGCAGGAAGAGCGCCATCTTTTATGAGGTATTAATACAGGGGAAAAGGCAAAGATAGGGAGGAGGTGTAAGGTGGAAATGAATAAAGCTCAGGCGTTTTTAATCGTCAATTATTATTCGCTATGGCCGGGGCGTGCAGCTCCGGACAACTGAGTATATATCATAAAGACGGGAAATAAGTATGCCAAAGAGATATCGGCATTCCTTTGTTTATTGCAGCGCTATTCACAATAGCCAAGATATGAAATTAAACTAAGGGTCCATCAACAAATGAATGGATAAAGAAAAAGAGATATACATACATAAGGGAATATTATTCACCCATCAAAAAGAATTAAATGATGTCATTTGTAGCAACTTGGATGGGCTTGGAGTTCATTATGTTAAGTGAAATGAGCCAGGCACAGAAATGTTTGTTTACATTCTTTGTAGATTTATATTGGGAACTTCAAAAGTTGATGTCATAGAAGTAGAGTAGAATAGTAATTACCAGAGGCTAGGGAACAGAGGGAATAAAGGGAACAGGGATTAATGGGTACCAAATTACAGTTAGACAGGAGGAGTACGTTTTAGTGTTCTATAACACAGTTGGTAACTAGAGTTGTATTATAATAGCTTATTTTCTTTCTATTGAACCATGCTCTCCTTAAAGATCTGCATATTTTTTAATCACTGTATCTCAAGACCCTGCTATTCTGCCTGATGTTTGGTAGTTGACCACTAAACATTTGTTGATGGAATCAACAGTCTTGCTATGAGGCAGGGACACACACCCTACCAACACTATACATTATAAATAAAAAGTGGGGATTATTGGGAAAATGTTACAAACACAGACGTAGAAGATCACATACTATTCCCTGAGTTCTCAGCGTGCAGAGTTGTACTTAGGTCAGGAATAAAGAACCTGGCATGGCATGAAATGAGTTTATGAGAGTAACATGTCTCCTTAACATTACATATTTATATACAAATGGAAAAGTGAACTCCCGGACAACGTTGTAATACCTAGAACTTTAATTGAGAGAACAGCCTCGTTAGAAAATAAAAGGCTTCTGGCATTAGCCTTTTAAATGTGCCAATTCTTATACTGACCTCAGATTAGTAACTCAGTGTTATGTTATCAAATGAGGGGAGGAACTACATTTCCAAAACCAACCTTCGTTTCCTCCCATCAGGAAGATTCTCCATTTCAAGAATGCATCACTCTCTGTGTGTGAAACACTCTGCTTTCTTGTGGGTGTGCACTCTTGAATTTGTTTAGACTAAACTGCAGATAAATTAGGACTTAAAGGATTCATTTAAATATTCAGTAAGAAATAAGAGGAAGAGAATTTTAAGTATTAAGTCTGGCAGTGAGAACTTCTCTGGAATATTTTAAAGCATTACATTTAATTAGCTGCTTAAGTATAGGTACCAATTTTGTTTTGTTTTGTTTTTTTCTTGCAAAAATGTTGTGTTGTATACACACACACACACATATTTTTCTCTGTTCATTCTTTATAATAGGAAGTTCAAAAGATAAAAGTGGATAATTCCCGCGAGAAGTAATTTGGGTCAAAGATATGCATTAGAAGAGAGAGAGGCAGAAAAAACCCTTTTGAGATTTGTGAAGTTTGCCTCTGGTCTTGAAATTGTCATGTGTGAGAATTAACTCTTGCCATTTGTATAAATTATTAGGTATTCAGATGAGTGATAAATGAAGTTAATACAATTTAATGTCTCTCTCAGGGTTTTGAAAAATACAAAAAGGAGAAATTTGTTTGCAAAGTATAAAACTTACTAAGAAAATTAGAATAATTGAAGGATGAGAAGTCCTGGGACCTAATGTTAGTGTCCTTCCTAGTGGTCTAGATGTCAATGTGTACATTTATCTCTCTAGTGCTGAACAAAAAGGAATATCTTTAAAATAAGATTCCTATAACCAATGACAACTTAAACTTTTCTTAACATTGTTAGTTTATCTGGTGCAACACAAACTCTTTTTATTATGTTGTCAATTTGTAGACAGAATGTGTGCGTGTTTCATTAATTAGCTAGAATTTTTCAGAACCTAAAACTTGATCAATGCAAATAAATTATAAACAAATATAAATAAATAAATATATAAATAAATATTTATATATACATATATAAGTAAATATTTATTTATAAATAAATATATAAGTTTAGAAGAAATTAAACAATTTTCAAACTTGTAAAGCTGATTTTTGTATATGTTTTACATTCATTCTTTTATATGTTAGTATCTTCGATCATAAGGAAAATGATTGGTATAATATTATATAAAAGCTTATATAAACTTCTATAGCATGACCTCAAAAACATTAAAATGAGATAGATAACAACACCATAAGCCTAGAAAGCCCAACTTAATGTTGACCATGTTTATACCTGAGTTATGTGATTATGGACAATTTTTAATTTTTTTAACATATCTATGTTGTATTTTTACATCTCCACTTTAAAAATGTCAAAGTCTTTAAAATTAGCCTCTATTATTTGGGATTCAGAAAATATCTTTTTAAAAAATGCAGCATATTTCATGCATTATTTTTCAACTTGCTTTTTTTTTTCAATAAAGACAGGCCTAGGGTATATGAGTGAGAAATATGTGGGAGGAGATGCCATGTTTCTACCAATATGATACTGAACCTCTGAGATTGAATGAGCTTACTTACTTTTGCTGCCATGGAGACCCACTAGTCACATTCATATAAAATGTGAATGTTGGAAAGGTGCTGTAAGAATATTCTTCTGCATTCCCTTGACAAAGGACAGGACAAGCAATGCTTGAAATAAAATGTTAGAAGGCAAAATTGAAATCTAGTGAATATCCTACTAACTACAAGTAACTTCTGCCTTCAGGTGGCAGTTTATCAAAGGCATCGCAGGATCACATAATGCTTTCCAAAGAGACCAAAAGATGAGGAAAAATGCCAAGGTAAGAACTGGAAAAGAAGTTTGAGAAACTGCCTCAATTTTAGTTGCAATAGAAGCAATAATGTATACTCATATTTCTATTATAATTTTTATTGTTAAATAATTAGTGTAGCTGTCAGTCAGCACTATTCAAAGGTAGAAGTGGATTTCTTCCCTATGGACAATCAGTTCCCTCTCATTATGTGTATTGAAACACCTCCAATGTCGCTTGATGGGATGTTCTGGGAGGATAAAGGTAATCAGGCAATAATTGAAACATCTCGTTGTTGGGTTTTAGGTACTGTTCACATATTTCTGTATTTCCATGCATTCTTACCTCTATTTTAAAAAATCTACTGAGATGAGAATAATTTTTTTTATTTAATAGATGAGGAAACTGGGCCTTAGTTAATTACTGGAAGAACTGAAATGCAAACATCAATTGATCAACTAAAGACCTTTATGTTATAGTTCACTATTTGGTTTGGTTGTCCATTTCCAAAATGTTGTAGCCTAGATTACTTTTATTAAATGCAATTGTACATATATGAAATATAAAACAGATAGAGGAAAGGTGTTTTAATAGACTAGGAAGTGGAGGACCTTGAATTCTTACTGCTTATTGATTTTCTCCAAATGGATAGCATCGTGGATCACTGGTAGTTGCTGCAGAGTGCAGTAAGAAAAATATGCCACTTAGTGACTTCTCAGATCATTTCCAAATATCTAATTTTTTAATTTTGCAATTCCTCTTCAGATTCAATTTAGGAAATATTTTCCCTCCACCATAATATACTACCTGTATTAGTCTGTTTGGTCTTGCTATAAAGAAATACTCAGATATTTCTTTAAATAGATATTTAAAGAAATTTAATATATTTAAATTTATATTTAGATTCTTTATATTTCTATAAAGAAATATCTGAGTGTTTCTTTATAGTAATTTCTTTAACAAAAATAGTTTATTTTGCTCATGGTCCTTCATGTTGTACAAGCACTGTAGCACCAGCTCGCAAGAAGCATGCAGTCAGGGTGGAAGGTGGAGTGAAGTAGGCATGATGCAATGAGAGAAAGGGAGCAAGAGAGAAGGGAGGAGGAGCCAGGCTCTTTTTATAATCACAATACAAAGGAGCTAATAATGTGATATCTCACTGAAAACCCTTAGGAAGGCATCAAGGCCATTCATAAGGTATCTGCCCCCGCCTACTCAAACACCTGCCAGCAGGCCCCATGTCTAACATTAGGGATCAAATTTCAGCATGAGATTTGGAGGGAACAAATGTACAAACTATATCACAAGCATTTAATCTCTTTACTAAATCTCACTGAACGTTTCAAAAATGTAAAAAGGGGTAATACTATCAGCCCCAGAAGTTTTATGGTTATTACATGAAGTGATATTTTAATACATTTGATAACTTTGCCACCACATACTAATGGTAAGCATTGAAAAAAAATGGTTGATGTTATTCACAGTTATGTCAAGTAAAATGCAGATTAGAATTAAGTAAGATAAAGAGGCCATGTAAGAGTGAACTAAAGTAAGAAAACACACTCTGAAAGGCATTAACTAATAAATATATGTATAAACAAATATTCTATGAAATTTCACAAGAGAATGAGAGCAATTCAGACATAGGCAATAAGTGGTATTATGAATAAACAGATTAGAAGTGGGCCATGGGTATATTATAAATGTAATAGGTGAAACTGGTGGGAAAAGAGAGAAAGTAGGCTTTTTATGATGAATCTCATATTGAAAATATGTTATTATTGTATGTTAACTGAAAATAATTTATTTAGTCCACAAATATGAAAATTGTAGAACTCCTCTGAAGATGTTACCTGTACCTGATAGTCTCAGAAAATGTTCCCTTGAACCTCACCACACTGTTATATAAATTTGACATCTAGACTCTATCTTTTCTTGGGAAATAAGAGAATCCCTTTAAATCTCAACTTTCATTTCTGTAAAATGAAGAATGCCCATCTTATGGGGTTACTGAACAGATAAGATCAAACACCATAAGGAAAAATCATGGCACATATTACATTGTCAACAAACAGACAAGACTATTGGCCTAAAGGCAACTTTTTGCTCTGTTCTCATAGTGGAGCTTATATTCAAGGGCCAACAAAAGAGAATTCCCTTTTTCCTCACTAGCTTATTTTGGCAGAAAGCTCACCATGTGAACAAAACCAGAATATGGGTGATGGCTGAAATGTGGCGTCACCATTATCTCCTAATGCAGTGTTAAAATATGGGCTTATGTGCAATGTTAGTTTCTCATCTTGGGGCAATATTTGTCTGCCCAAGATTCGTTTAGTGAAAAAAGTTCATGTGCTGATGAGCTGCCAAGTCACGTTTATTCTTTAGGATCTAACACTACGAAAAAATTCCTCTCTGACTGCAATTGCTTTCTCTCCTCGTATCAGGGGCCTTTCTTATATCGGTGGCTCAATCATTTTGACACAGATTCAGAAACAAGACGGCAGCTTTTCGACTTCTTGCTAAACTATAAGTGACCTAATTGATATTCTTAAATCAATGTGTGGTTTACTGATGTAAGATTCTTTGATAGAGATTGATGATCACTGCTACTTGAAGTGTATTATTGCTTTTGTTGTTTAAATCACTGCTATAGGCCTGAGGTATTCAGGTGAGACCCATACATCTTACATTTTAATTAGAACAGGGATAAGAGATTCATCAAAAAAATTAGGTATCTAATTAGGTCTCTAAATTAGAATATTCTTCAAATTTAAGTGAGGACTAAGAAAAGTAGATATTTTCTTTTTCATTGAGAAACATTATTTAAAATGGAAAAGTAAATTGTCTTTTTTATTTTAGGAAGAAAATAGAATAAAGGTTTTTGAGTATTTTCTCCCCCATGAGGTTATTACCATGCTACTTTTAGAAAATTTGGAAAATAGTTTTTTGTATATTTGCCCTCTTAGTAATTTACCCTGTACATTTTTCCCAATAAACATTTTTCTACACTATTCCTTTGAATGACTACCTGGTAGTTGTTGTAGAGAATACTTAGTTTAACCAATTAAGCATTTACATTGTTACAAAATTTTCCCTGCAATGCAGAGAAAATACCAATTTAAAGAGCACATTATTACATCTTCATTAGCAAAGGACACCTCTCCTCATTGTCCTGGATTTGTGGTCTGAGATGACAGCATCAATATTAGGTGTTTCTCTCTATGGCATGATTTTAGGTCTGCCACTCCCTTTAAATTTTTCGACAATGCATTCTTGAACATCACTCTACTAATATTTTATTGTTCTTGTTAAAACTTAAATTCTTTGTGAAAGTAGTGCCAAGCTCTTAACTCCTTCCACAAATAATAAGATCTGAGGAGTAATATGGCTGAGGGAAGAGGGCTTGATACAGATTTGATATCACAGTGGTTTGCAGGGATATAGTAGCCCAGAGGCATGTTTCCCCTGATAGACAATTTTGTAGTCAGTGGAGGGCAGTCTTGTGAAAATCAGCCCAAGTAGAATGAACACCTCAGAGCCTATAGAATGGCTTTTTCATTTTCCTATACATCAACCCCAAATCCCACCATGGCTCTGGAATTTAGGTTTGTGGTCTCAAACTCATTTTCTCATTGTGAGGTTGATACTTTGCTTCTGAACAAACTTAGCAAGAGTTTACAGATAATTTTTTTTTAATTTATGTTTTTTCATTGCAAAGTAGTATTAGAAAGGAGTAGACTCTTTTCAGAAGAAAAAAACAATACAGACATTTAGCAAGATTCATCTTTGCATAAAATAATGAAATCTGCTTTTTTTGGGATTAGGAAATGCAATAACTCAGCCGAGCCCTGGCACAAAAGATGTTCCCCTGTTGAATCCCCTTCTGTTTCAGGCTGACAAAGTAAAAGAATTGGAAAAGCGTTGACATATTTAATGCATGTAAAACTGTAAAGATAATATATTTTTAATAAGCCTCTGTCTGCCCTGTCACTTTTTACAGTGATGGTGCTATATCGCTTTCATTTCAAAGCAGGAATGAAGTGGAGAGCTGACTGTGCTCAATTTATTATATATGTATTTTTTTTATTTTGTCAAGCATTCCTTTATAGATATTTAATCCAACAAGCATGAAAATGGCTAGAGAGATAAAAATAGAAGGAAAATGTGATTGGGCCATTGAATCAGATTCTAAAATCAAATTCACCTTCAAAATAGTAGTAACTGAGCAGAACTGACCTTTTAATTCATGAAACTGTCTCTGTCAAAAATCTAGGTTCATAAACTCTGAATTGCCTTTTGATAGGCAAAGCAAAGTCCCTGTAAAAAGTTCAAATCCTTACAGTATGCTTACTTCGTCATAGCAAATAATCATTAAAATTCTAAATAATTGAACTTCTTATTACTTATTTTGAATTTTTCATATTCTTATTAGAAGATTTGGATAACCTCACATAAAGCAAAAAATAATAGAAGATTGAGAAATAATGACACAAAAGAATATCAAATCCATTTTGAAACTGGGTCTAGAACTCTAACACAAAAATATGCAGGCTATGGAGAAATTCACAGTTGTTAAACCAAATCATAAATTTAACTCTGATATTTGGAAGGCCAAAGCAAAAATGGAAGCAGTGAGTTACATGATTCATAATGTCCAAAGGAAAATCAAGAAAGCTTCTCAAGGGAGCAGATATTTTCTTGGCATTTAAATATGATGGTAATTTTTTTCTCTTTTTTGGTCTTTCTATAGAAGACACGAAATGAAGCAATGAATAATATTTTTATGACTTCCTGATGAATTGGAATGAAATGTTTTGTGTGAACCCCCTAACATTCAACATAAGCTAAAAGAAAGTTCTATAGTACAAGTCAAGGAGAATCATTTATTGAGAGACCAACTGGTCCTTGAAGAGAGAACTCGGTTCTCCAGAATGGTTCAATAGCACCCTGATAATGCAAAAAAGCATCAAACGTCTTCCAATTATGCAAGTGAGCCTTACTCCAGGGAGAAAAATATGTTGAAACTTGATACAAGCCACTGTCATATTCTTACCAAAACCCAGATCTGGTACCAATCTCTAGCCTCATTGCTTTTATAACCTAGAAATAATTTTGGTTTTGACCCAGGCTTGTTACATACAGATCAGAGAACCTAGGGCAAGCCATGATCTTAGAGAGATAATGCATATAACATTAATTTTTAAATGATAGAAAATGCTAAATAATTAGCATTTATTGGTCCCTCATGTATGGCTAGTAACAGTTCTTGATATGGAAAAGAAGTGAACAGTTCTTGATATGGAAAAGAACTGCTAGAGATAGCAGTTAAATGACTGAGAGGGAGCTATGTTTGTTTGGATATATACGATATTCAAAAGATATAACCAAGGTTGAACTATACATTTTCACTGAGTGAAATCGAAGTTAGTGATATTTATAGCATATTATTGTATCCTTGTTTATACTATTCTTTTCTCATATTGGTGTTATCTACTAAATAATTCAGTGCACTGTCTTAGGCTTGGACTTTTGCTTTGTGTGTCTCAAACTTCTTATCACATGTTAGGTATTGACTATTATTAAGAAAAGATTGAGCAAGTGAACACCTTGATCTGACTCGTGTATTTTCTCAGTTTTTCTTGAAATTTTCCTTGTATTTGGTGGTGCACCATAAGAAATTGCCTTAGTCCTAGTCACATGAGGATTTTTATGTGAAATTTAGCCATATGGAACACTAAAAAGAAAATTAGTCTTTCTGCCCTCACAGAATGAGTTCATATTTAGCTTCTGTTCTGTAGACAGAAATTCAGTTTTATGAAGCAGTTAAAGGAGAAAGTGCATGGCGTGCTTTTCGCAGCACTTAGATATTGATATATGACTTTTTTTCATTTCCCAAGGCAAAGCAGAGAAAGCTATAGTAATATGACTTTTTAAATGTGAGTGAAACTCTCATTTGAAAGCTTTTCACTACATAACTCCACTCCATTGGTTTGATGGCTCAAACACACATAGGCTGTAGGTTAAAATAGGAAGAGAGGGCTGAAAACTCTTATAATAATTATGGTAAAATTGAGGCAGAATAGCACATAAGCAGGTTTGTATTTCAGAGTTCTCCTTATGCAACCTTCACACCAGTTAGTCCCATTACAACTCCATTACAATCAGACCCAAGACCACTGAACATTAGAAGTACTAACGTTCTTCCTAGTCCACGTTCCTGGAAAGTTTACATCATTGAGCCAGTCAAGGCTTACCTGGGATGTACACTGGCCAACATCTATAGCCCCTTTAAAGAATAAAAGCTATTTGTCATATCTTTGGTTCAGTGATTGCAATAAATATACTTGATTCTTCACTACTTAAAATGGAAAAGCTACCTCTTCCAAAAAAGATCACATAAATACACTGGTCGATGTATATTTTTTCATTTTACATTCCATGTCAAGTTGAAATAAATTTATGTACCTACTATGTTCTATGCACTGTGGTATAGGCTGAAAAATTATATAACATTTTACATTTGATCACTTAGTTTTGTTTGCATTTTACAAATATAAATCATTACATGTCTTTGTTGTTAAGATGGGTCGGTTTTCTTCGTTATTGTCACACCAGATGGGACTGCCAGATAATTATCAAGGGATGATAGCTTAGTGTAAAAGTAAACACTTTTATATTCTCACTCTAATAACTGCTTTTCTCATTCTTGCAGGAAGAGAAGTACACAATTAATTGATGACAGTCATACATCTCTTTGGACGTATATCCACCTGAGGTGAGATCACTGCTTTAAAATGTAATGCATGCCCATTATGTTTAACTTCATTCTTTTTGAATATGCCATTATTCTTAAAGCAGCCGATAGTAATACTCAAATGGTAAGTAGAAAGGTATTAAGCAATGGGTTTTCCTTAAGGTATAGAGCTTACACTACCAATTGTAGTCATGTCTTTTTCTTTATTCTAGTTCCCATATTTGTTCTAAACTATTTTGTGAAGAAGAATGGGAAGAAAACCAGTTTCCAAACTCTTTTTTGTATTTATTAGCCAAATGAGCAGTAAAGGATGCTAAGAAAAATATAAAGAACTGGCCTCCAGAATGGCCACTGTAAATCAAATAGATGCCATGCGATAATAGACTGTTAATCCAATTTCTTTTCCAATTAAATGTCCCAAATCCTAGATCCTGGTTCATCCACATTCTAAGAGAGATTAGAAGTATGGAAAGGGGAGTCTTGAGATTAACCTAACAGTAGGTTGTGTTGATTTGTAGTCAATGTAATTCTAATAGATAACAACAAACATCACATAAAGAGTGTTTAGTATGTTGAACCATCCTTGCATCCTAGGAATAAAACTCACTTGGTCATGCTGTAAGATTCTGTTAGTGTGCCATTAAATTCCATTAGCTAGCATTCCTTGGACTATTTCTGTATCTATATTCATCAGAGATACTGGCTTGTAGTTTTCTTTTACATTTGTCTGGTTTACATATCAGGGTAATGCTGATCTCATAAAGTGAATTTGGAAGCATTCCCTCCTCTTCAGATGTTTGCAAGAGTTTGAGAAAGATTTACATTTATTTCTTAAATATTTAGGTGAATCCAGCAGTGAAACCATCTCAACTTGGGCTTTCTTTTGTTTGGAGGTTTTTGATTCAATCTCTTTATTGTTGGTCTGTTCAGGCTTTATGTTTCTTCATGACTCAGTCTTCATAGGCTGTATGTTTCTAGGAATTTCTTCTAGATTATCTAATTTTTTGGCATTTATTTATTCACAATAGTCCCATCTGGTACTTTGTATTTCTATGGTTCCAGCTTAATGTCTCCTCCTTCATTTCTATTTTTTTAATTTGAGCCTTCTGTTTTATTTTCTTACTGTAGGTAACAGTTTTCCAATTTTATCGATCTCTTCAAAACAAACTTTTAGTTGCTTTTTTTAGGGTTCTTTTTGTCCTCTATTTTGGTTATTTCTACTATAATTTTACTACTTTTTTCTATCTGTTAACTTTCAGTTTAGTTTATTCTTATTTTTCTAGCTATTTGAGGCATAAAGTTAGATTTCTATTTGAGATTTTTTTCAATTTTAATGTAGGCATTTATTATTATACATTTCCCTCTTAGTGCTGCTTTTGCTGCATCCTATTAATTTTGGTAAGTTGTGTTTTAATTTTGATTGGCTCAGGATACTTTCCAGTTTCACTTTTAATTTCTTCTTGACCTATTGTTTATTCAAGAATGTGCTGTTTAATTTTTACGTATTTGTAGTTTTTGGTTTTTCTTTTGCTACTAATTTCTAGTTTTATTCCATTGCAGTAAGAAAATATATTTGATATCAAGTCAATTTAAATTGTTAAGACTTGTTTTGTAACTTAACCTGTGATCCATCCTGGAGAATGTTCCATGTGTACTTGAGAAGAATGTGAATTCTGCAAACTACTATTGGGTGGAATGTTCTATACACGTGTTTTAGTTTCATTTGATCTACAGTGTTGTTCAAGTTTTCCATTTTCTTATTAATCTTCTGTCTGTATGTTCTATTCATTATTGAATATGCGTTATTGAAATTTCCTACTCTTATTGTGTTGCTGTCTATTTCTCTCTTTAGTTCTGCCAATATTTCCTTGATTTATTTAGAACAGAGCAAAAATAAGTCACTGTAATACACTGCATTAACATAACAAAGGATAAAAAATATGATCACCTTAATAGATGCAGAAAATACATTTGACTAAATTTAACACAATTTCATGATAAAAATACTCAACCAACTGGCAGCAGAAGAAAATTACCTCAACATAAAAGGGCCATATATGAAAAGCCCAGAGTTAACATTTTACTTAGTGGTAAAAATCTGAAAGCCTTTCCTCTTAAATCATGAGCAAAAAAATAAGACTCATTCTTGCCATTTATATTTCATATCCTAGGCAGGATGGCTATTAGGCAAGAAAAAAAATGAATTCAAATTTAAAGACAAAAGTAAAATTATCCATGTGTGTAGAAGAAATGACCTTATATAGAAGAACTCTTTAAGGTTCAAATTTTTTAAAAAACCTTAAAACTAATAAAGTCAATAAAGTGTCAGTATTCAAAATCAACATGCAAGAATTTAGTTGTGCATTTGCATTTATAACCATTAACAATTTGAGATGAAAATTAATAAACCAATTTAATTGTACACTAATAACAAAAATTTTAAAAATACTTAAAAATAAACTTAACCAAAGAGGTGAAAAACTAGAACAATGAAAACTACAAAATGTTGACAAAAGAATTTAAGAAAAAAAAAAAGACTTTGCATGTTCATAAACTGGAAGCCTTAATATTGTTAAAATGTCCATATACCAAGAGTGATCTACAGATTCAATGCAATCCCTATCAAAATCATAAGGGCATATTTTATAGAAATAGAAAAAAAGCAGTTCTAAAATTCATATGACTACACAAAGGATGCTGATAAGCCAAAACAGTTTTGTGGAAAAACAAAGCTGGAAGCCTCACATTTCTTGATTTAAAATATATTACAAAGCTAAAATAATCAAAACCGTGTGGTGGTGTCATAAAAATGGAAGTAGAGGCCTTCCTCTACAGAGTAAAGAGCTCCAAAGTGAACCTACTTATATATCCTTCAAGCCTTGTTTTTCACAATGGTGCCAAGAATACACAATGGGGATGCAATGATCTCTTCAAATGCTGTCAGGAAAACTGAATATTCACAAATGAAAGAATAAAAGTGGACCCTGACCTTAAATGTAACGACTGAAATATGAAATTTCTGGAAGAAAAGAAATTTCTAGAAGAAAAACTTTTCAGGTGAAAAGTTTCATGGCATTAATCTTGGCTTTTTTTTTTTATATGACAATGAAAAGTTAAGCAATAAATACAAGAATACACAAATGGAGCTGCTAAAAAGCTTCTGCAGAGCAAAGAAAAAAAATCAACAGATTGAAAATACAACATACAGAATAGGGAAAATATTTGCAAACCATATATCCAATAAGGGGTTAGTATTCAAAATATATAAAAACTACAATTCAATAGCAAAAAACTAAACATAAAAAAAAATAAAAACCAAGCAAAGAAATATAAGCAAATATAAAACAAATAATCTGATTTTTAAAATGTGTTAAAAGGGTAGATCTAAGGGTAGATCTAATGTTACATGTATGTGTGTGTATGTTTTACCAAAAAAAAAAATTTCTAATTGTTAGGAAAATGCAAATCAAAATAAAAATGACATGCCATTTACATGAATTAGAATATCTACCATGAAAATAGAAAATAATAAGTTTTGGTAATGATGTAGAACTATTGAAACCTTCATGCATTACTGATGGGAGTGTAAAACACTGCAACTAGCATGAAGAATAGTATCAATATGCCAATAAATAAATAAATAGTAGAATTACCATACAATCCAGAAATTCCACTTGTAGATAAGGTATAAAAGACAACTGGGACTCAAAGAAATATTTGTACACTCATGTTCATAGCAGCATTACGGATGTAGACAAAGGAAACACTAGAATGTATTTTACATATTAAAATGCCTATATTAATGAAGAAGACATGTTTAAAGTCAATGACATATGCTACCATATTTTAAAAAATTGAAAATGTGGAGAAATAGAGAAAAGCTAAAATTCACACATCTCCAATATGTGAAAAAGAAGACTTTTTACAAATTTTACTCACATTTAAAAAAAGTTAGGGATGCCTTGAAAAGTGCTACTTAAAATGGACACACCATGAATAATAAAATACAAAACTTTACACTCCTTAAAGAAATAAATATTGGATTATTAAACACATGCACATATACAAACATTTAACTTACATAAATGAGATGTCTTTGCCGTTGAGTTTCATCAAATATTTAGTGATAAAACAATACTATCTTATACCAACTCTTTCAGAAAAAGAGAGAAAAAGCAGCTTTTCAAAACTCACTTTAAAGATTTACACCATCTTTATGTAGAAAGCAGAAAATTTGAATGACATAACAGATGATAGCAAAGTGGGAAGCTACAGAACTCAGTCCCTTTACCAAAACAGTTACTGAACTGACAAGAAGTATCTAGAGAAACTAGTTTGGAATTCTCGAGTCTATTTGGACATTTGTAGTCATCAGATGATAGCTTTATGAAGAAAGAGTCAGGGTCTATTACACTGAATTTCATTGTTTTCTATAATGGCCCCCATTCTCTACCCTTCAGTCCCACAGTAAACAACCACGTGGATGGGGGCTGACAATTCCAGCGTGGCTTGCTGGTGCTGATATCATCCATGGGTGGATGATAGGTACATTGTACTTCAAAAATTATGGTAGTATGTTTTGACAATTGCTTTTGATTGCTAAGCGTCTGGCACAGAGACTGGCCACTGTTTCAAGACTTCAGACTGAAGCAGCTTTACCAGTAATATCAGTCTGAGAAGATATGAAAAGATAAACACATTTTTTAAAAAATTTACATTGGATCCAAATAATATAGGAAATCTCTGTTAAAGCACTGCTCGCCATGAAGTAATGGAAGAAAGTTATCATTGACTATATATCCAATAAGAAAAATAGGTTTTGTGAAAATAATCTGGAAAAGTCACTAAATAAAAAGATGATTGCAGGTACATCAAGTAACATCGCCAATCCGTGGGAAGGAAAAGAATTTGAATTTTGAGAGTCATATCATTACAGTCAAAAGATCCAGTTCTCAACGAAAAATACAAAGCATACCCAGAAACAATGAAATATGGCCCAGTAAAAGAATAAATTGACAGGAAACCATTCTAAGAAACACAGACATCAATTTAATTGATACAAATATTTAAATTACCTATTTAAAATATGCTCAAAAGCTGAAAGAAACCTGGACAAAGAACTAAAGGGAAATGGGAGAACTGTGTGTGAATAAATAGATAATATCAATATGTAAAGAGATAGACATTAAAAAAGTATTCAGGAGCAGAAAATATAATAAATGAACAATTTATTAAAGGATGCCCAAAGCATAGTTGAGCAGTCAGAAGAATGAATATAACTAAAGCAAGGGCAATTCAAACTACTCATTCTGAGGAGCAAAAGAAAAAAACAATAAAGAAAAGTGAACAAATTCTAAGGGAGCTAGGAGACACCATCACACATACCAATATATGCATAATCGTAATCCCCGGAGAACAGAAAAGTGGAAAGAGATACATGAAAAAATAGTAGCTTAAAACTTTATAAATACAAAAGACATTTATGCCCAAATTCAAGCTTCTCAATGACCTCCAGGCAGAACAAACAGTAAGAAAGCAACATTGAGACTTTCTATAATCAAGTTGTCAAAAGTCAAGGACAAAGATAACTTGTAAGCAGCAAGACAAAAGAGTCTTAGCCTACAGCATATATGAAGGATTCCTTTTTTTAAAAAATTATACTTTAAGTTCTAGGGTACATGTGCACAACATGCAGGTTTGTTACATATGTATACTTGTGCCATGTTGGTGTGCTGCAACCATTAACTTGTCATTTACATTAGGTATATCTCCTAATGCTACCCCTCCCCCCTCCCCCACTCCACAACAGCCCCCAGTGTGTGATGTTCCCCTTCCTGTGTCCAAGTGTTCTCATTGTTCAATTCCCACCTATGAGTGAGAACATGCGGTGTTTGGTTTTTTGTCCTTGCGATAGTTTGCTCAGAATGATGGTTTCCAGCTTCATCCATGTCCCTACAAAGGACACAAACTCATCATTTTCTCATTAGTAACCATGAATTCCAGAAGGCAGGAAGAGGATATATTTAGAGTGCCAAAAGAAGGGGAAAAGAAGGGAACTGTCAACCAAAACTTTGTACCAAGCAAAACTATTTTGAAAAAATGAAAGGGAAATTAAGATATTACCTGGTAAACAAAAGCTGAAAGTATTTATTGCTGGCAGACTTTTTCTATAAGACATACTAAAGAAATTTCATTAAGCAAAAACAAAGAGATACTAGATAGTACCTCCAAGTCATATGAAGAATAAAGATCTCTTTAAATATATAGATTAATATAAAACCTAGGATTGTATTTTTGCTACATAACACTATTGGTTTCATACACGAATTGAAAGACAGAGCTTAAAAAAGTAAGTATAAGTCTACATTATCAGACACTTAATGTATATGGTTATAATTTGTGATAATAACTTAAAAAGAAGAGCTGCATTTAGACAAAAGCATATTTAATACATGCTATTGAAGTGAACTTCATATCAACTTAAACTAGGTGTTGTAAACTTAGGATGTTAATTATGAATACTATAAAAATAACTGAAAATAGACATAAAAAGGAGTTTGGAAGTCATCACTCCACTCTGATAACAAGTAAAAAGCTGAACAAACTGAAAAATCAGTAACAGATGTGTTCTCTTAGATACATCAGAGAAGTGAGTTCACAGATTAAACCACTGCCTCCAAACATTGATGAAACAAAGATTCATGATTGACTGATGCAAAACTCATCCGAAAACTCTGTGAGAACAAACAACCAGCATAGGAAAACCTAAACTGTAACAGAAAAATGACCGTAGGCTTAGCGTAGACAAGTCTGAGGGTTACGAACTTCAGTGGAGGCCAGGCAAAGGGGGGCACCCACGCTTTTTTGACTTTTCCTTTTAGGAGCTGTATCTGGTTCTCATCGTGAAGATTAGAACAAAATATCCTCCCGATTTTAGTAAGAAGAGGGGAAAAGTAACCAGTTTGAAAAACATCAGAGAATTCTATTATTAAAAACTCTTCCTTCCAGCAAGAGAAACTTTTGCTGGTGTGGCCAAGATGGCCAGCTAGGAGCGGCGGCTAGTGTGTGTGGTTCTCCGGAAAGGAGCAGCAGGGGAGAATAAACACAGCACCTTCAACTGAAACGTGCAGGTACTGGCATTGGGTCTAATCAAGGAAACAACTCTACCCCTGAGAATGCAGAAAAGCAAGGCAGGACAACGGCCCACCCAGGAGTGACATGGAGCCAAGTAAACCTCTCCGACCCAGGGAAGTGGTGAGTGAAGGTGTGACTCTAGGAACTCATCCTTCTCCCACAGATCTGGCAACCCTTGGGTCATGAACTCACTCTACCAGAGCCTTCAGTCTGACACACAGAGCTACATGGAGTCTTGGCAGAGCAGTCACTGAGGCACATGCCTGAGTGTGCCTTAGATACTGGGATTTTCTGAGCTTCCCAGAAAAAGTAGTTGCAACTGCAAAGTAGAAGGTTAGACCCGTGTACGTAACCCCTAGGAAAGAGGCTGAAGCCAGCAGGGTGAGCAGCAACAGTGTGCAGGCCCCACTTCCATAGCACGTCACAGCATAAGACCCACTGGCTTGGAATTTCAACCAGCCACTGATAGCAGCATTGCATCTCCCTGAGAGGAAGCTTCCAGGAGAGCTAGGCTACCACCATTGCTATTCAGGGAGCTTAGCTGTTGCAACCTTCTGGCTTTGGAGAGTCCAAGCCGACTAGGGGTAGAAGGAATGTCCCAGCATAGCAAAGCTGCTCTACAAAACTGTGCCCAGATTGCTTTTTAAAGCAGGCCCTCAATCCATTTCTCCTTCATCAGGCAGGACCTCCCAAATGGGGACTTCAGTCACCCCTGCCAGTGTTCTCCAGCCAACAGAGTTTTGAAACCTCCCTGCGACAGAGCTACCAAAGGGAGGAGTGGGCTGCCATTTTTGCTGTTCGTGTGACTTAGCCATTCCAACCTTCAGGCCTTGGAGGATCCAAGTCAACCAGGGCAGGAGGCAGTCCTCTTGCACAGCACAGATGCCCTACAAAAACGTTGCCAGACTACTTTTTTAAGCAAGACCCATATGCCGTTCCTGCTCAGTGGGTGAGAGCTCACAACCGGTGTCTCCAGCCCCCTCCTACAGGTGCATTCGGGTCAGCAACAGGTTTGTACCTCGCTGGGACAGAGCACCCAGAGAGAGGGGAAGGCTGCCATCTTTGGTGTTTCACAGCCTTCACTGGTGATACCTCTAGGTACTGGACAATCCAGGCTAGGGACAGGGGCAGACCTAGCATACTGCAGCAGCCCTACAGAAAAGTGGCCAGACTAATAAATGGATGCCCATTCCCATATCTCCTAACTGGGCAGGTCCTCCAGGCCTGGGCCTCTAACCACCCCCTGCCAGAGCTATTGAACCAGTAGCAACTCAGTAACTCCCTGCACAGAGCCTCCAGGGACAATGGAAAACCTCTCCACCACTATCACTGTAGTGGTGCTCTCCTCACTAGTTTAAGACTAATGACAAAACAAAGACCCGAAGAGCCTTATCCATACCTCCAACAAGCTGTGGTTGACCCAAGGAGAAGAGGCCAGTCTGCCTCCCACGGGTCCCACACATCCCACACTGCTTATCACCAGACAGGGAACCCCTGACTTGGGTCCAGAGCACAGATCCTTCATCCGGGCTGATTGATTTGAGCAATTCCTGACTCGCATCTTTCTGGGGTGGGGCCCCCAAGAGACAGACAAAGTGGTGGGAGCAGTAAGCCAGTTGATGTGGAGCCCAGAGGGATTGGCGTGGGAGCATGTATAGTGGAATATAGCCATGGATGGCCATCTCTCTAGGGTTGACTTTGTCCCAAAAGAGTCTCCAGCCCTAGGGGAACTGTCAGACCTAATCTCTGCAGGGTGATCTTGCACATCAGATGGGGCTGGTCTGATCTGAGCACTCCTTTGTCTACTGACTCTCCCAGGGTCCCAGCCTGGCCTAGCCTGCTTACAGAACAGACTTAGGTGCCCTAGGGGCCCACCTCATAGTTTTTGTGCTGGCGGACCATGCATGAATGGTGCAGAGCTCCGGCAAGGGATCCCATAAAGCTGTGTATCAGCCCACTTGTTCCCTCCCCACACTGCAGCTTCCCCAGAGTCCATGGCAACTCCCCACATCACTTTGCTGGCATGTGTCTGTCCAGTCAGGTTTTGCTTTAGTTGTTCCACGAGTATGCAGGAGTTCAGTAAGCCCCCACCATCCCCACTGACCACCTTAAAGATGGATCCTTGGCAGGCAGAGCCTAAAAGCCCCTCCTTTGCCAGCACCCTGTCCTCGCACTAACTCTAGGAAGAGAACAGGAGATTCTCTCACACCCTGAGCAATCACTCCTGCTTGTGGGGCACAGAGCAGTCACCCAGACCTGTGCTGGCCAGAACCCCACCCTAATCCAATGCCACCTCCAGTGCAACAGCACACACACAGTCTCCAGCAGGGGCCCTCCACCTCCTCCAAGCTTCATCACCTCCACCACAATCAAACCCTCAATGTCATCAAATAGGATAAAAGAAAATAAAAACTATGCAAAGGTGAGCAACCTCAAAGATTGAAGGTAGATAACTCCACAAAGGAGAAAGAATCAGTGCAAGAACCCTGAAAACTCAAAATGTTAGAGTGCCCTCTTTCCTCCAAATGACCACATCACCTCCCCGGAAAGGATCTCAAATTTGGTTGAGGCTGAGATGGCTGAAATGATAGAAATGTAATTCAGAATATGGATAGAAATGAAACCCATTGAGCTACAACAGTATGTTACAACACAACACAAGGAAGCTAAAAAACATGATAAAACAATGCAGAAGCTGACAAACAAAATAGCCAGTGTAGAAAAGAATGTAACCAAACTGATAGAGCTGAAAAACACTACAAGAATTTCATAATGCAATCACAAGTATTAATAGCAAAAGAGACCAAGAGGAGAAAAGAATCTTAGAGCTTGAAGACTGTCTTTCTGAAATAAGATGAACAGACAAAAATAGAGGACAAAGAATAAAAAGGAATGAACCAAACTTCCAAGAAATATGGAATTATGTAGAGACCAAATCTCTAACTGACTAGTGTGCCTGAAAGAGATGGGGAGAATGAAATCAAGTTGGAAAACATATTTCACTATCTCTTGCATGAGAACTTCCCCAACCTAGCTACAGAGGCCAACATTCAAATTTAGGAAATGCAGAGAACACCAGTATGATACTTCTTCAGAATATCATTCGCAAGACAAGCAGCCATCAGATTCTCCAAGGCCTTAATAAAAAAAAAAAGGAATGTTAAAGGGAGATAGAGAGAAAGGTCATGTCACCCACAAAGGGAAGCCCATCAGACTAACAGCATACATCTCACCTGAAACATTACAAGCCAGGAGAGAATGGGGGACAATATTCAACATTTTTTTAAATATATACTTTATGTTCTAGGGTACATGTGCACAACGTGCAGGTTTGTTACATATATATACATGTGCCATGTTGGTGTGCTTCACCCATTAACTTGTCATTTACATTAGGTATATCTCCTAATGCTATCCCTCCCTCCTCCCCCAAACCCACAACAGGCTCCAGTGTATGATGTTCCCCTTCCTGTGTCCAAGTGTTCTCATTGTTCAATTCTCACCTATGAGTGAGAACATGCAGTGTTTGATTTTCTGTTCTTGCAATAGTTTGCTGAGAATGATGGTTTCCAGTTTCATCCATGTCACTACAAAGGACATAAACTCATCCTTTTTTATGGCTGCATAGTATTCCATGGTGTATTTTCCACATTTTCTTAACCCAGTCTGTTACTGACGGACATTTGAGTTGGTTTCAAGTCTTTGCTATTGTGAATAGTGCTGCAATAAACATACGTGTGCATGTGTCTTTATAGCAGCATGATTTATAATCCTTTG
>NW_012102587.1:1884204-1905206 GCF_000951045.1 Mandrillus leucophaeus | reverse complement strand
GTTTGCCAGTATTTTATTGAGGATTTTTGCATTGATGTTCATCAGGGATATTGGTCTAAAATTCTCTTTTTTTGTTGTTGTTGTGTCTCTGCCAGGCTTTGGTATCAGTTTGATGTTGGCCTCATAAAATGAGTTAGAGAGGATTCCCTCTTTTTCTATTGATTGGAATAATTTCAGAAGGAATGGTACCAGCTCCTCCTTGTACCTCTGGTAGAATTCAACTGTGAGTCCGTCTGGTCCTGGACTGTTTTTGGTTGGTAGGCTATTAATTATTGCCTCAGTTTCAGAGCCTATTATTGGTCTATTCAGGGATTCAGCTGCTTCCTGCTTTAGTCTTGGGAGAGTGCATGTGTCCAGGAATTTATCTATTACTTCTAGGTTTTCTAGTTTATTTGCATAGAGGTGTTTGTAGTATTCTCCGATGGTGGTTTGTATTTCTGTGGGGTCAGTGGTGATATTCCCTTTTTCATTTTTTATTGTGTCTATTTGATTCTTCTCTCTTTTCTTCTTTGTTAGTCTTGCTAGCAGTCTATCAATTTTGTTGATCTTTTCAAAAAACCAGCTCCTGGATTCATTGATTTTTTGGAGGGTTTTTTGTGTCTCTATCTCTTTCAGTTCTGCTCTGATCTTAGTTATTTCGTCCCTTCTGATAGCTTTTGAATGTGTTTGCTCTTGCTTCTCTAGTTCTTTTAATTGTGATGTTAGGGTGTCAGTTTTAGATCTTTTCTGCTTTCTCCTGTGGACATTTAGTGCTATAAATATCCCTCTAGACACTGCTTTAAATTTGTCCCAGAGATTCTGGTATGTTGTATCTTTGTTTTCATTGGTTTCAAAGAACATCTTTATTTCTGCCTTCATTTTGTTATGTACCCAGTAATCATCCAGGAGCAGGTTGTTCAGTTTCCATGTAGTTGAGAGGTTTTGATTGAGTTTCTTAATCCCGAGTTCTAGTTTGATTGCCCTGTGATCTGAGAGACAGTTTGTTATAATTTCTGTTCTTTTACATTTGCTGAGGAGTGCTTTACTTCCAACTATTTGGTCAATTTTGGAATAAGTGTGATGTGGTGCTGAAAAGAATGTATATTCTGTTGATTTGGGGTGGAGAGTTCTGCAGATGTCTATTAGGTCCACTGGTGCAGAGTTGAGTTCAATTCCTGGATATTCCTGTTAACTTTCTGTCTCGTTGATCTGTCTAATGTTGACAGTGGGGTGTTAAAGTCTCCCATTATTGTTGTGTGGGAGTCTACATCTCTTTGTAAGTCTTTGAGGACTTGCTTTATGAATCTGGGTGCTCCTGTATTGGGTGCATATATATTTAGGATAGTTAGCTCTTCTTGTTGAATTGATCCCTTTACCATTATGTAATGGCCTTCTTTGTTTCTTTTGATCTTTATTGGTTTAACGTCTATTTTATCAGAGACTAGGATTGCAACCTCTGCCTTTTTTTGTTTTCCATTTGCTTGGTAGATCTTCCTCCATCCCTTTATTTTGAGCCTATAAAGAAAAGCAATTTCAACCCAGAATTTCATATGCTGCCAAACTAAACATCATAAGCAAAAGAGATATGAGATTTTTTTCAGACAAATGCTGAGGGAATTTTTACTACCAGACTTGTGTTACAACAGTTCCCAAAGTGAGCACTAAATATAAAAAGTAAAGACCATTACCACCCACTACAAAAACACACTGATATTCACAAACCTGTAACACTATAAAGTAACACATAAACAAGTCTGCATAATAACCAGCTAACATCATGATGACAAGATCAAATCCACACATATCAATACTAACCATAAATGTAAATAAGCTAAATGTGCCAATTAAAAGACACACAGTGGCAAGCTGGATAAAGAAACAATACCGATTGGTATGCTGTCTTCAAGAGACATATCTTACATGTAATGACACACATAGGCTCAAAATAAGGTGACGAAGAAAAACCTATCAAGCAAATGGAAAACATGACAAAGCAGAGATTGAAATTCTAGTTTCTGGTAAAACAGACTTTAAACCAACAAAGATCAAAGAGCCAAAGAAGGGCATTACATAATGTTAAAACATTCCATTCAACAAGAAGTTCTAACTATTCTAAATATGTATGCAGCCAACAAAGGAGCACCCAGATTCATAAAGCACATTCTTAAAGGCCATCAAAGATCTTTAGATTCCCACCCAATAATAGTGCATGACCTTAAAACCCCATTGGCAATATTAAACAGATCATAGAGGCAGAAAATTAACAAAGATATTCAGGATCTGAACTCAGCACTGTTCAAATGGAACTGATATCTACAGAACTCTGCATCTAGAAACAACAGAATATACATTCTTCTCATTGCCACTTGGCACATACTCTAAAATTTGATCACATCATCAGAAGCAGAACACTTTTCAGCAAGTGCAAAAGCACTGAAATTATAACAAACAATCTCTCAGACCACACAGCACAATCAAATTAGAAATTTAGACTAATAAATTCACTCAAGACCATAAAATTAGGTGGAAATTGAATAACCTGCTCCTGAATGACTTTTGGGTAAATAATGAAATTAAGGCAGAAATCAATATTTTCTTTGAAACTAATGAGAACAAAGATATAACACACCAGAATCTCTAGGACAGAGCTAAGGAGCTGTTAAAAGGTAAATTTATAGCATTAAATGCCCACATAAAAAGTTAGGAAGATATCAGGTTAAGAACCTAACATCGCAACTAGAAGAACCAGAGAATCAGGAGGAAACAAATCCCAAAGTTAGCAGAAGAAGAGAAAAAAATCAAAATTAAAGCTGAACTGAAGGATACAGACATGAAAAACCATTCAAAAAATCAATATATCCAGGAACTGGTTTATTAAAAAAAATAATAAAATAGACTGTTAGCTAGACTAATAAAGAATAAAAGACAGGAGGTTCAAATAAACACAACCAGAAAAGACAAGCAGGATATTACCACCAAACCACAGAAATACAAGAAACCATCAGAGGATATTATGAGCAGATCTATGCATGTAAACTAGAAAATCTATAAAATTGTATAAATTCCTGGACACATTCATCCTCCCAAGACTGAACCGAAAGATATTAAATACCTGAACAGATCAATAATGAGCTCTGAAACTGAGGGAGTCATAAATAGGCTACCAGCCAAAAAGTGCCCCAGACCAGATGGATTCAAATTCTACCAGATGTACAAAGAAGAGTTGGAGCCATTTCTACTGAAACTATTACCAAAAAAAATAGGAGCAGTGGCTCCTCCTCAATCCATTCTATAAGGCTAGCATCATCTTGATACCAAAACCTGGCAGCGTGGTACTGGTCCAAAAACAGACACATAGACTAATGGAACAGAATAGAAAACCCAGAAATAAGGCTACACACCTATAACTATCTGATCTTCAGCACACCTGGCAAAAACAAGCAGTGGGGAAATGATTTCCTATTCAATATAGGGTGCTTGGATAACTGGCAAGCGAAATATTGAAGCTGGACTCTTTTCTTATGCCATATACAAAAATTAACACTAGATGGATTAAATACTTCAATGTAAAGCCCCAAACTGTAAAACCCCTGGAAAAGAAACATAGGCAATACCATTTAGGACTTAGGCACCAGCAAAGATTTTATGACAAAGACACCAAAAGCAACTGCAACAAAAGCAAAAATGGGCAAGTTGGATCTAATTAAACTAAAGAGCTTCTGCACAGCAATAGAAACCACCAACAGAGTAAACAGGCAACCTACAGAATGGGAGAAAAATTTTTCAAACTATGCATCCAACAAAGGTCTAATATCTGACATCTATGAGGAACTTAAACAAATTTACAAGAAAAAAATAAACAGCCCCATAGCAAAGTGGGCAAAGGGCATGAACAGACACTTTTCAAAAGAAGCCAACAGTCATATGAAAAAAAGCTCAACATCATTGATCATTAGAGCAATGAAAATCAAAACCAAAATGAGATACCACCTCATACCAGTCAGAATTGCTATGACTTAAAAGTCAAAAAAATAACAAATGCTGGCAAGGTTGTGGAGAAAAAGGAATGCTTATACACTGTTGGTGGGAGAGTAAATTAGCTCAACTGTTGTGGAAGAAAGTGTGATGATTCCTCAAAGACATAGAGGTAGAAATATCACTTGACCCAGCAATCACATTACTGGGTATATAACAAAAGGAATAAAAATTGTAGGTTTTTTTTGAATATATGGTTGAGTTGATTCTAAAGTTGTAATGGATATGCAAATGACAGAATAATTAAGCTATCCTGAAAAAGAAGGGCAAGGTTGGGAGATTTACTCTGTTTGACTTTTAAGGTATAAAATGAAACTACAACATAGTAATCAACACAGTATAATATAGGTGACAGGATAAATAAGTAAGTCAATAGAATACAGTAGAGTAGAAGTAAATCCACACATAAATTTTGGTACACAAGGACAGCACCAATATAAATTAAGGCAGGAGTGGTGGGGGGGAGGAAAACATTTCCACAAATGGTGCTGCAACTACTGAGTATCTGTTTTGAAGGAAAAATGACAATAAGCAAACCTTGACCCTTACCTCACATGATATACATATATAATGCAAGAGAGAACAATTAACTAAACTTTAGACCCTAAACTATTATGTTTCTAGGTGTAAAGAATAGGATATATTTGTATAAGTTTTGGTAGGCAAATATTTATTAAATAACATATTGAAAGCATTAGTTATTAAAATGGATAAATTCACTGCATCCTCATTTAAACAGTCTTGCTCATCAAAATATATAGTTAAGAAAAATATGCAGGTGAGCCATGGACTAGGAGAAAATATTCACAATACAATAGAATATAAAATATTAAATATAAGGAATTTGTATCAAAATTGTATAAAGCACTATTATCATTCAATAATAGAAAGACAAACATTGATAAAATACTTGAATAGAAACTTCTTGAAAAAAGATATATGTATGGCCAAAGAGTTACAGGCATTATTCATCAAGAAAATACCAACTAAAACCATGATGGGATACTGCAACACACCTACTAAAATGCCTGAAATTTAAAGTCTGACAGCAGAAATTATTAGTGAGGGTAGAGAACAGCTAAAACTCTCATACGTTGCTTACAGAAGTGTAAAATGGAAGCATCAATTCAGAAAATAATTTGTTACCTTAAAAAATTTCAAACAAATACCTGTTTAGCTTATGACCCAACAATACCCCTCAGGATTTTGAGAATGAGAAATACATGCATACGTCTGTCCACAAAACTTGCAGTACATGAATGTTTACAGCAACTTTATTCAAAAAAGTCAAAATTATCAGTCAATAGGTAAAATGATAAATGTACTGTAGCAGGTTCAAACATTGGGATACTATTAAATATAAAAGACAGAAAATAACTTACATGAGACACAACATGGAAGAAACTGAAAAACATATTTAGTGAAAGAAGCCAGATCCAAAAAAGTACATACTGTTTAATTGCATGAATTTCTAGAACAGACAAAAGTCATCCATGGTGATTTTAATCAGAATAGTAGTTGTTTCGGGAGTGGCTGATTGCCTATAGAGGGGGAAAAGGGAATGTTCTGTGGTTATGAAAATGTTCCGTACAATTAAATAACATGCGTTTGAACTGCAAGGGTCCACTTAAAATTTTTTTCTGTCTCTGCCAGCCTTCAGATAGCCAGACCAACCCCTCCTCGTCCCCCTCCTCCTCAGCCTACATTATGTGAAGACGGTGAGGATGAAGATCTTCATGATGAGCCATTTCTACTTAATAGTGGATACATTTTATCTTTCTTATGATTTTCTTAATCACATTTTCTTTCCCATTTTCTTTCTTTCTTTCTTTATTATAGGAATCTAGTGTATAATTCATATAACATAAAAAACGTTTGCTAATCAATTGTTTACATTTGCAGTAAAGCTTCTGGTCAACAGTAGGTTATTTGTATTTAAGGTTTTGGGGGGTTAAAAGTTATATCAAGAATTTTCTACTGCATGGGGGTGGGTCAACTGTATTTTGAAAAAGGTGTGGGTAAACTCATTTACACATATGTCAAATGATCAAATTCTAACTTGGCATAGTGGTTCACTTCTGTAGTCCCAGTGACTCAGGAGACTGAGACAGGAGGGTCTGTTGAACCCAGGAATTTGAGAAAAGAAGAGAAAGAGAAAAGGAGAGTATGGAGGGAGGGAGGGAGGAAGGAAGGAGGGATGGAGGGAGGGAAGGAAGGAAGGAAGGAAAGAAGGAAGGAAGGAAGGAAGGAAGGAAGGAAGGAAGGAAGGGAGGGAGGGAAGGGGAGGGAAGGAAGGAAGGAAGGAAAGAAGGAAGGAAAGAAGGAAGGAAGGAAGGAAGGAAGGAAGGAAGGAAGGAAGGAAGGAAGGAAGGGAGGGAGGGAAGGAAGGAAGGAAGGAAGGAAGGAACGAAGGAAAGAAGGAAGGAAGGAAGGAAGGAAGGAAGGAAAGAAGGAAGGAAAGAAGGAAGGAAGGAAAGAAGGAAGGAAGGAAGGAAAAGATAGATCAAATTATAGGCATACCTGTTAATTTTGCTTTATGTAAAGCATACTGTAAAAAAACTATTACCCTTTGTTAATTTCATTTACTCCTAAAAACTCCTCCAATTACTACTATAATGCTTTCTCTTGGTGCCTATCAAAACTTCTCTTTGGGGATAGAATTGGAAGAAGAAAGAAAGTTTAATCTTCTCCTAAAGATAAAGATGTTTGAGTAAAACATGAAACAAGATAAAAGTATGAATGACAGGATTCAGATTAAAATAATATAAAATGCATAAAAGAACATAAGACTAGATGTTAAATTACTGACTTTAACCTACTACAAGTCACAAGCAATTGCTATAAATGGGCTGTGAATTTGAAATTAGATGTATTTTTTTTTGTTTTTCTTCATAATGTGGACATTGATGGAATGCTAATAAACATTTTTGGTGATTCAGAGCCAAAGAATATTTAATATGTTAGCCTTTTATGTTCTTTACCTTACTTGGGTGACATCAATTCACTTATTTTAACTAAAAAATCCTAGGATTCCTTCTTAATTCCTCTCTTCCTTGCTTCTCATATCCGATCCATAGTCAGTTTTCCTTTTGCTACCTCTAAAGCATGTCCTCTTCATTCCTATGACTATGACTCCTCTTCTAAACTCTCATCCCTCTTGCCTTGGCTAAGGCCACAATTCTGGCTTGCACTTACGAATTTAAGACTCAATGCTAAGCAAATATATTTTCTACCACCAGAGTAATGGATAACATTAATAATAACCTGATCACTTTAAGCAATATCACATGAGGTTAAGAGTGGGGGCTTTGGAGCTTGACTTTGTGAATCTTATTGTGACCTACAGTAAATTAAATAAACTCACTGTTGTTGCATTTTCTCATCTCAAAATGAGATAATATTCATGGCTAACTCACAGAGTTGGTATGAATATTTAATAAGTAAGTTTAATTAAAGTGCTTAGAAGACTGTCTGGCACAAAGTAAGAAGACCATAAGCATTACCTCTCATTATTATCTATTGTCAGACATAACAAAGTGAAATCCTATAATAACTACTTAACATATTTTACAAGATCTTCCATAATCTAGAGCCTCCCTTATCTCTCTAGTTTTAACTCTGCCACCCTCTACCAATTTACTCCAGCAAATAAATACATTACAACTTTCTATGTATGGCATGTTGTTTTAACACATCCCTTTGCTTATATTCTATCTCTTCCACTACAATCTCTTATATGCATATTTTCATATGTCTGTGTTTTTGGTAGATAAACTTGAGGGTAGGTACATGTGTGACTCTTCCTATGTATTATAATTATTTTACATATATTCCACATTCATGAATGGTCTAATTGAATAAATTATTTTTAAAATGCTAGATTACAAAAAAAGGCAAATCAAGCAACCAAAACAATGATTTAGTAGTTAACTACAGGGTATAAAATTGTTTCTAAAATAACATCCAGAAGATAAATCATAAACCCATTACTAGAAAAAATATTAATCTACGAAACATTTGAATTTTGCACAGAGTTTGTAAACAAGATAAATAGCAAATGTGTCATTTGGGTTATCAGGAAAATGAGAATTATATTTCAATGGTATGCTACAAGTGACTTTCTAAAATAAGGGATCTGTTTGTTCTCTGATCTCCTAATCAGGTGACCAAGGAATTCTAGCTACATAGCACAGTGATGAAGAATATAGGGTGTAGAGCCACATAGCAGGGGTTTGAGTCCTGGATATAGTGTTCACTAGATGTATGACCTTAGACAAATTACCTAAAGACTCTGTGCCACTATTTCTTCACCTGGAAAACTGGGATAATAATAACATCTACTTCATATAGAAGTTATAATGATTTAATGAATTAAAATTCCTAAAGCACTTAGAAGACTATTTGACATGCATGAAGCATGTATATAAATGTTTAATAAAATAGAATCTCAGTCATTTGGATCTTATATTAATATATATTATTATAAATATATTAATATAAATGTTTACTTATAAATTAACACATTGGCTCTTTTGCATTTTTATTGTAGTAAATTACACATAACATAAAATTACCATTTTAGCCATTTTAAGTGTCCGATTCAGTGCCATTAAGTACCTTCACAATATTCTGCAATTATTACCACTATGTACTTCTGGAATTTTTTTTCTTTTTTCTTTTTTTTTGGAAATGGAGTTTTGCTCTTGTCACCCAGCCTGGAGTGCAATGGCATAACTTCAGCTCACTGCAACCTCCACCTCCTGTGTGCAAGTGATTCTCCCACTTCAGCCTCCTGAGTAGCTGGGATTACAGGTACCTACCACCACACCCGGCTAAGTTTTGTATTTTTAGTAGAGACAGGGTTTCACCATGTTGTTCAGGCCGGTCTTGACTTCCTGACCTCAGGTGACCCGCCTGCCTTGGCCTCCCAAAGTGCTGGGATTACAGGCATGAGTCACCATGCCCGACCAATTTCCAGAATTTTTTTATCATCCCAAATAGAAACTCTATCCATTAAACAATAACTTCCCATTTTTCATTCCCATGTGCCATGTAAATTATGTTATAATCACATCTTTATATGATTATCTATTCTAGGTACCTCATATTAATGGATTCATACAATATTCGCTCTTTCATGTTTGGCTTATTTCACTTAGCATAGTGTTTTCAACTTTCATTCATGTTGTAGAATTTATCGGAATTTTGTTTTGGGGCTAAGTAATATTTTATTATAAATATATATCACATTTGTTTATCCGATCATCTCTTGATGAACATTTGGCGCCTTTGGCTATTGTGAATAATGCTGATATGAATATGGGTGTACAAATACCTGTTTGAACCTGGATTTCAGTGCTTTTGAACACAGAATGCAATAAACCTCCTCTATTTTAACCTTCTATTTTTGTAATATTCAGTCCATTAGGACTGAGTCTAACTCAGACAGGTTAGAGCAGGCATACACAATATTTTGCGAGTAAGATCTGTTCATTTCCTATTGTGTGAGGAAACTAGAGACCAAACTGCTATTGCTCAAAACCAAGACTACTGCCCCACCAGCGACATAATGGGCACAAAGGTGAGTAAAAATGTAAAATTTCCTACCAGGAGAAGAAATAGTTCTTTTTTTTTTCTCTGATTTTATTCAAATCGGTGAATCGCAAATTTCTTGGAGCATGTTATTAAGCTTTAATTATTAACAAAATAAGTATGATTTAACCATGTCTAATGCCTCAGCCTTTACCTCTTTTATGTGAAAATATTTGGGATCCTTTTCCCACTTTTACTGAAATTATGTGAGAAAGAGTAGAGTGAGCAGCTTTGATTTCTCTCTAAATTTTATTGCTTGCCTAATGGGGCCCATTTAGGAAATATTAATATGTTATAAGCTAACTCAACTTGTCCCATTAACGAATTAATCAAGTACTAAAAATGCATTATAAAATAATCCTGTAATAATAAATAATGTGGTGAAACAATTTTTCCTAAAAAGCTGCAAGTCCTTTCACATTCAAGTCACTAAGAATTTAAGAGCAAAAACTGGTGATGAAAATTAATATTTCTGCTCCATATGCGCAAATCAGAACCTGCCAGATGTGAAATCTCATGACTTGATGAAATCGAGCCACCTCTCTCCCTCAAAATCATTCCAGATTCTGACCTGTATGTTCTTTTCTGCTGCTTTAAACATTTTTGGTTGAGAATTTCATAACCCATTCCCAGGTGTCTTCTACTTCCTGCATTGCATTTGAGTCCGGAATTAGATTTCATATTTATGAAAGACACTGAGTTGAAAGGGGTCAATCAGAATTCCTTATTGTGGAAGAATTATGAGCTAGAGTCAACGCTAAGTTATCCACCTCTGACATTTTGGGAGATTGCTCTTATATCACACCTGAGAAAAGGGGCTGTAAACTGCATTTTGCCAAGCTCCTTGCATTACCTCATAATAACCATCAGATTAAGATTCAATAAAGAAGGCCGCTAAAAGACGACATTAAGTTTGTCTGTGATAAATGTGTTCATGTGTAGCTTTAGTTGTTTCCTATTGGAAAAGTCAATGAAATTTCAGTTTTTATCTAACTGTTGGATTTTATCTATCTCTAGGGAGCTTCAGGTAATGCATTGTGATCAGCTGAATTTGCCATTAAGTAGACCAAGTCTTGCTTAGGATCCTAGGAATTCTCAGCCAAGTCTGCGTAGAAGTGTCATGATCCGTTGACAAGCCTGGATAGAACCCCTTCCTCATCACCTTTCCCTGGTGACAAGACCTCTATATGGAGCCTTCTGCTCTGTGAAAAGGGAACCTTTACAAATGGCATTTAGCAAATATCAAGTACTATTTTATTGTCCATTTTGAATAGGAAATCCTGTAAGTATATATAAAAACACATTTTGGTGTTTTTAGCAGATTCAGCATTAAAGTAACATTCATGAAATGTTGTATTTCTTTAATAATATTTTAACCCAAATGTGAGAAGGGTATAACAGTCGCATTACAGAATGAATGAAGAAATACAATATTTCATGAATGTTTTAGGAGTGAATGAATGGGTATTCAAAAGTAAGAATACGCGATACCCATAAACCCAGGGAATGCTATAGGAATTAGCAACAATATAAACTGCATTGGAAAGAGAGGTTAAGGTTTAGTTAAATCTTAAGATGAGGGAAGAGCTTGTAGGTTAAGGAATGACATGGTATGAAGATAAGAATGTGCGTGATGTTTTTCATAAATCAATGAAATGAGCAGTTCCTCTGGCGTAGATGTTTGACAGATGAAATAAACAAATATAATATTGAAGGTAGGTAGAAACCTATCTATTACATAGAGTTTTTCCTATAGAAGAATTCATGTTGCTTTTCACTCAGAACCATGATTAGATTAACATAAAATGTAGGAGTTAACATAAGCTGGAATTATCACTTGCAAAGAAAAGAGACCGAAAATATGAATTTACTTAGGTAAATGAATCCATCTAAATGAGTAGGGATCTGTGTGTGTGTGAGTGAGTGAGTGTGTGTGTGTCTTTAAAGTTTTACCTTACTTTCATAACTTTAAAATATTATTGGGACTAGGTTATTCTTTTTCATTATTATTATACTTTAAGTTTTAGGGTACATGTGCACAAAGTGCAGGTTTGTTACATATGTATACATGTGCCATGTTGGTGTGCTAAACCCATTAACTCGTCATTTACATTAGGTATATCTCCTAATGCTATCCCTCCCCCCTCCCCCCTCTCCACAATAGGACCCGGTGTGTGATGCTTCCCTTCCTGTGTCCAAGTGATCTCATTAACACTTAGCAAAGTTGCAAAAATAGCATAAAATGATTTTCTTTAGATGAAATATTAAGGTTTCCTTTTTTTTTGAAGGTTAGGTTTCAAATCCCCTGGGGTTTATACAAAATTGAAAGTGAACTTACAGAATAAAGTTCATGCTCAGGTTCTTGCTTTAAGAAACGAGCATCATCCAGTACTAAGTAATAAGCTCAAATAATAAATGAACATCCAATGTTATTAATTTTACAGTTTGGAGTAATGAGTGAAAATACCTCAGAACCTCACTCTAAGTTGTATGAACAATGAATTACCATATAATAAGTTCTGCTTTTCCAGTGTAAAGGACTGCTTTCAAGCTAAGCTTTCTTCAGCTTTCTGGGAACTGAAAAACTGCTTGGACTCTAAGGTATTTATTATAGTCAGATAATGGAATGCAGCTGGTGCCCAAACCCAAATCGAGCCTGCTGGCACAAAACAAACAGCATCCATAATCTTCATGCTTGTATTTTCAGAAGGTAGTGTGTCCCTCAAGAAGGAGTTGCTCACCTGGAATGAAATCCACACCATGTTCAAGTGTCACTAAATTCTGCTGAAGGTCTCCATGGATGGATCAAGAGTGAAGAACAGCTTTAGCAATTAGACACCAAAAAAAGAAATAAAAAGAATTCAAATTTGATAGAAAAGAAGTGAAACTATCTCTATTTTACAGATAACATAATCTTGGTATGTTATCTGTAACATACTCTACAGATTCACTAAAAATTTATTTGAACTTATAAATGAATTCAGCAAAGATGTAGGATACAAAGTTAATATACAAAGGTCAATTGTTTTCCTATACATTTACAATGAAAAACGAGAAAATAGAATTAATAAAACAATTATATTTACCGTATTATTAAGAATAATAAAATACTTAGGAATAAATTCAACACAAAAGTGCAAAAATTATACTCTGAAAGCTATAGAACTTAAGAAGAACTAAATAAATAGGAAGCAGTTCACAATTATGGAGAAGAAAACTTAATATTGTTCAGATGGCATAAAATCCAAATTAATCTACAGAGTCAATTCAATCTCCATCAGAATTCTGCCTGACTTCTTTTAAAAATGGTCAAAGTGATTCTAAAATATATATGTAACTACAAGGAACTCAGAATAGATTGAATAATCTTGAAAAGAAAAAAAAGGATTTATTTTTATATGAGTATATAGAAAAATTGGAACCTTCAAACACTGTTGGTGGGAATATCAAGCAGTTGTGACCAGTTTGAAAAGCAGACTGTCAGCACATGAAGTTATTAAATATAGCATTATCATATGACCCAGGATTCCCACTCCTAGTTATGTAAACAAGAGAAATGAGAACCTATGTTTGCGTATATTTTACATAAATATTTATAGCACTGTTTATAATATTCAAAAGGAGGAAATATTGCAAATGTCCATCAAGTGATGAATCAATAAACAAAGTGTGGTATAACCATCCAATGGAATATTATCCAGCAATAAAAAGAAATAAGTACTGATACATGTCACCACATGGATGAACCTTGAAGCAATTTGCTTAGTGAAAAAGCTGGTCAAAAAAGGTCACATATTGTAAGAATCCATTTATATTAAATGTCCAAATGGGGGAAGCTATGGAGATAGAAAGTAGATTAGTGGTTTCTTAAGGCTGTGTTGGGTGGATAACTAGGGGGATGGTAGCTAAAGAGTAGAGGGTTTGCTCTTGAGGCACAGAAATGTTCTAAAATTGTGGTGAGGATTACACTTATATGTGAATGTACTAAAAGCTCATGAATTGTACACTAGGTGAATTTTATGGTATGTGTGTGTGACATGTGGATTTGATTTCAATAAAGTTTGAGGATAATATGACATTTATTTTTGCCGATCTGGCTTTCTGAGATTTCCTCTTGCACAATAAAGCCCAATTCTTAAACCACAGCTTGTAAGGTTGTGGAATCCATTTTGACCACTTGCAGAGGAGATGATGTCCCAGAAGGCTTTTACTGGACACAACACATAGATAGATTATTTGGAGTCTTTAAAATTTGACCCCAAACACATTTTTTTAATGCTGAAGTTACAATTTATGCACTTGTAACCAACATTATTAATGGTCTTTCAAAATAGCAAAAAAAGGCACACAAATATATCTTTTTCTGCCTAAACCATTTATTTCTACAGAGAAATACATTATTTGATTGCAAGCAAATGTACGAACACAAAATCACAAATGGAAACAGAGAGGAACCTCTTTCACAAAAGAGAATCAATACATATGTGAAAGATTTGTTAAAAGATAGAAGAGTATTGGCACATGACTCAGAGCAAAGAAATGGCAGCCTTTATATACCTGTGGGGGTATATCTTTGATGGTGATGGTGTCTGCTTCCTGCAAAACCCTCACAAGGCTCTGGGCTTTAGGAGGTCTGGAAAGATGGATGGAATATCCAATAAAGAAATGTCCAAAAATGTAGATATTAGTTTAATCATTCTCTATGGAACAGTAAACATTATGCCCTTTATCCACCTCCATCCACAAAACCCAACACCCAGACATTAAACCCTACACAAATACAACACAAGTTTATTCTTTAAAAATGTATAAAGCTGAAGCAAACTGGGACAGCTAGTGGTTGTTAGCGTCCAAGAGCTCTGTCTTCCATCCTGCACGGCTGAGGGGAAGCTTACTGACTGGCTCCCTAAAGATTCATTCAAAAAAGGAATTCATTAATTGACAAGAACATAGAACTCTCAGTCTGCATTTCAATTTTTCTAGTCTTGAATGTGAACAGAAATTTAAGAATTATCAGGCATTTGATAAAGCATGCAGCATGAGAGACAGATGGGGAGAGAAACAAAGAGAAAATCTTGTCTGGAAGAAACAAGTTTGGCAAGAAGAGAAATTAATGGCAGAATAACAGGAAATTATGCTTATTATAAATCATATATTATTATTTAACAGTCTTTATGTTTCCACTATTTATTATTTAAGTTATTTGGTGTGCAAAGAACACTTATTGCCTATTTTAAACACAAACACACATGCCCACAAACAAATTTTTTTGTTACTTCCTGCAATCATCTTAGCTCAAGGCTAGTATGGAACTACATAAACCCAGCTAGCTTGGAATATGTGATTGTATATTCTTTCCTCCCTCACTGAAAATTACATACTAATTATCTTACCAAAGACTACTGAATTACCTAGGGTTTTTGGAGCCCTTCTATTTTCTTCCAGAAACATTCAGCATTTGAACATTTAATTCACACTGCATATTTTACATGCTAACATAGTTAATCTGATACTGTTTCAATGTTTTGCACGTATTTTATTCTCTCAATAACCCAAAGACATATATTCTACGTTCCATACAGATACGACAACAAAAGCAAAGTAAGGACAAGTAATGTTACCTTAGGCAGAGCCAGATTCTGATCCCTGATATACTGGTGCCAGAGAGTTTGGTCTCTAGCTGCTTTAATGACCTGCCTCTAATGTAGAACCCAATACATGCTAAGGAGTTGACTCAAGATCCTCAGATAATCTGCATTGTTGTCTTTTACCAGAATGCCTAAATAACTAAGTATCAGAACTGCATTCAATTTCTAGGTTATGAATACATATTATTGCTCCTAGGTGCAACTATGAAATGGTTCGGATGTGTGTGCCTGCCCAAATCTCATGTTGAATTGTCATCTTTGATGTTGGAGTTGGAGCCTGGTGGGAGGTTATTGATTCATGGGGATGGTTTCTAATGGCTTAGTATCATCCTCCTAGTGCTGTCTCATGATAGAGTTCTCACAAGATCTGGTTGTTTAAAAGTGTGTGGCACCTTCCTCCTCACCCCCTTCCTCCTGCTCTGGCCATGTAAGACATACCTGCTTCTTTTTCAGCCATGATTGAAAGTTTCCTGGGTCCTCCCCAGAAGCCACTATGCTTCCCATATAGCCTGTGGAACCAGAGCCAGCTAAACCTCTTTTCTTTATAAATTACCCAGTCTCGGGTATTTCTTTATAGCGATGTGAGAATGGACCTTCTAGCAATGTTACATGTTAGTGTTCATTTTTTTCTGAATAATTTGCTATAAGGAACATTTAATGACCTATGTAGTTTTGCTCTGTAAGGCAATAGACAAAGTATTATGACAACAGTCTCCAGAGTATATTAGCTTAGTTCATAACCTGTAATCATTTAGTGCAAACTCTTTCATCATGGGGAAAATCACCTAAATTTTTTTGTAAATTAGTTAAGTCAAGCGAAGAAATATCATTCAAATTTTAGCCACTCATGAACTTCGTTGGTAATTAAATTATATAATTCGTACAAAGCCATGAGAAAAAACGTCGGGCACATGATAATCCTTCATTAAATATTAACTATGTTTCCTACTATTTTTATTGTTATAATTCCAAGCAATACACTTCTATGTAACTTTGGGAAAAGCCATATAAACAATTTGGATTTCAAGGATTAAGTGCTGGGAATGAGCCAGTTTGAATATCTTCTAGGCAGTCTGAATATATCTAACAGCAAAGACACACATAGCAGATTTGCCTGGCCGACATCACAGTCATGACTCCTATACACTGCTTTGTTCCACGCGGCTAAGGGAGAGCAGTTGCTCTTACCTTCCTTGGGTGTTGCATATTACGACTAGATTCCCTGGCCCACATGATTCACTATGAATTATGGTTTCTTGTTGCAGTGTACAATTAGCCAGGAAACATTCACTTAATGTCAACCTCATTTGAGAAAGTGCATGGGAAGACTGCCTTGTGTTCTATTTTCTAAATTAAAGTTTTTATTTTGACTTACATGAAGTTAAAATAAATAATACAAAGAGAAACTTTGTACCCTTTACCGACTTTCCCCAAATGGTAACATCTTACAAAACTACAGGACAGTACTACAACCTGGGTATCAACATTAATACAAGTTAGATACTGAATAGTTCCTCACCACAAATCCCTAGTACAACTGCACCCACTACCTACCCTGTCATTGATCCAGGGCAATGATAACCTGTTCATCACTTAGGTATTCCTCTTGATTAATGAATTATGTATACATGGAATCATACAGTACTTGACCTTTCAGGATTGATTTTTTTTTTTTTTTACTCAGCATCATCATAAAAGTTATTAGGTATATTTTTCATTTCTTTTGTTGTGAAGCAATGGTATGGATTTACCACAGTTTGTTTAACCATTTATCCACTGAAAGACCCCAGAGCTGTTTCTGAGTTTGGCTATTACGAACCAAATTTTATGAATATTCATGCAGAAATGTTTGTCTACAAAACTATTTTTTTCCACTGAAATATAGGCCAAAGGGTAAAATTGATGGGTCATATGGTAGCTGCATGTTTGGTAACTGAAACAGTTGACAAGTTGCCTTTCAGAGTGGCTGTATGATTTTACATGGTCACCAACAATAAAAGAGATCTTGTTGTTTCAGATCCCTTCCAACATTTGGCATTGTCATTGTGTGCGTGTGCGTGTGCGTGCGTGTGTGTGTGTGTGTGTGTGCAGCCATCTTATTAGGTGGGCAGTGATATCTCATTATTGTTTTAAATTATAATTTTCTATTGATACATGATGCCAGGTGTCTTTTCACATGCCTATTTGCCGATGGTATATTTTTAGTGTGATACCTATTCAGAGCTTTTGCTCATTTAAAAAAATGTAGTTGTTCATTTTCTTATTGTGAAGATTTAAGAGTTATTTGTTTATTTTTGGTAATAGTGCTTTACCATATAGATGTTTTAAAATATTTTCTTTAGTCTTCCGTTTTTATTTTCATTCTCTTAAGTCGCTTTCGCAAAGCTATTTTAATTATAATAAATCCAACTTGTTGATTTTGTTATAGATTGTACTTTCAGCATTGCCTAAAAACTCATCACCAAAATAAAAAATAAGATTTTCATTTATGTTACACTATAGATGTTTTATCGTTTTGAATTTTAATTTAGGTCAATAATTCATTATGCATTAATTTTGTGAAAGATGTAAGGTTTATATCTGGATTCATTTTTTTTTTTTCAATGTTGATGCCAGTTGTTCCAGCATCATTTGTAGAAAAGTTTACTCTTTCAGTATTGAATTGCCTTGGCTCCTTTGTCAAATACCAGTTAATTGTCATTATGCAACTGTAGTTGATTATTTCTGGGCTCTCCATTTTGCTTCATTGATTACTTGTCTTTTATTTTGCCTTGATAGTTGTAGCTTTTTAATAAGTCTCAAAGTCTCAAAGTTGAATAACGACTCTTTTTTTTCTTGTTTTTCTCCTTTTCCTCCATTTTCTTGTTTTTTAATATTATGTTGGTTATTCTGTGTCTTTTGCCTTTTCACATAAATCTTAGCAACACTTTGTTCATATATACAAGATAAATTGCAGTAAGTTTATCTGAGATTGCAAAAAATCTATAGAAAAAGATAAGAAAGAATGGCATCTTAACAGTATTGATTCTGCCTATCCAAGTACATGAAATATCTTTCCATTTATTTGGTGACTCTTTGATTTTTAATCATTTGTAGTTTTCGTTAAATAAATTTTAGACATATTTTGCTTAAGTATTCGTCTCTTTGTAGTTGCCCTATACTTTTCAGTAAACATTTACAACTAATTTAAGTCCACTTTCATAAAATGCTATAATAATTCACGGGGTGTACACTGACCTTATAAAAGGATATTCCAAATTCCTTCCTTTTTCCATTATAACACTCATGCTATTAATTTCATTTATCCATAAGGTATACTCACCCAACACAGTCTTGCTATTACTATTTTAAAGGAAAATACGTTATCTATTAGATCAGTTAAGGATAAGGATGAATAAAACAAAAGGTACATGTTACCTTCATTTTTTTCTTCTCCAACGCTTCCATAAACCCAGAAATCCATGTATTTGGTGTGAACTATTTTCCTCTTCTCTAAAGAACTACTTATAACATTTTTTTTTTCAAAACAGGAAAAAATACAAATAAATTGATACAAAATAAATTGCAGTAAGTTTTTTCAGTTTTTGTCTAAGAATATTTTTTATTTCTCTTTCACATTTTGTGGATAATTTTATTGGATATAAAATGCTGGGTTGGTGTTTTGTTTTTTATTGTTTTGTTTCTACACTTTGAATACTTCACTCTACTCTTGCTTGCATGATTTCTGAAGATGAGTTTAATATAATGTTTATCTCTTTTCCTCCCTAGGTAGGGTGACTGACTTATTTCAATGTTTTTTCTTTGTCTTTGATTTTCTGCTGTTTGAGTATGTTGTACTTGGGTTATAGATTTTTGAAATACTTTTCTCAGTTGCTGCTTTCTGAGCTTCCTAGATCTACAGTTTGATATCTGTTTTTAATATTAGAAAATTATCTTTTATTAATACTTAAAGTTGTTATTTGTATCATCCCTCTCTTTTTTCTCTTTTATGTAGTCTCATTATGTATATGTTATACCATTGTAATTTTTCCAAAGCTTCTTGGACATTACATACATTTTAATTAATATTATATTATTTTATCTTTGTATTTCAGTCTATGAATTTTTCTATTGGCATATCTTCATGTTTATTGGTTCAGTTCTTGGTGGCATCAAGTATACTGATGAGTCCTTCAAAGGCCTTCCTCATTTCTATGAAAATGTTTTTGATTTTTAACTTTTTTTTTTTTTTTTTGAGACAGAGTTTCACTCTTGTCACCTGTGCTGGAGTGCAATGGTGTGATCTCAGTCATCACAACCTCCCCTCCCAGGTTCAAGTGATTCTCCTGCCTCAGCCTCCCGAGTGGCTGGGATTACAGGCATCCGCCAACATGCCTGACTAATTTTGTATTTTTAGTAGAGACGGGGTTTCTCCATGTTGGCCAGGCTGGTCTCAAACTCCCAACTTCAGGTGATCTGCCCACCTCAGCCTCCCAAAGTGCTGAGATTACAGACATGAGCCACTGCACCTGACCAACATTTCTGTTTTATTTTTTGAGTTTCTATCTTTCTGCTTATAGTACCTTTCTGTTCTTATGTGTTGTGCACTTTCAAAAGTGGAGATCTCCAGCATATTAAACATAATTATTTTAAATTATCCAGTCTGATGTTTTCCAAATCTCAGTCATGTCTGATCTGGTTGTGATGTTTGCTTTACATATTCAGACTGTGTTTATCCTTGCCTTTTAGCATGCCTTATAACATTTTGTCAAAAATCAGACATGACATATCAAATAATAGGATGAGACAAATAGATCTTTCATGTGAAGTTTTATTTAAACTGGAAAGAAACTGGGCAGCATTTAATGTTTGTTATAGCTGTAGGTGTCAGAGACATAAACTTCCTTTTGTTTATGTTGTTCCCTTTGGGTTTCCCTAGAAACTCCTTCTTAAATAGTATATGTCCTTTGCAAATTTCTCAGTTTCAGTCAACTATTATTATACTAGATCAGTGTTGCTATGGTGATGAGGTATTGGAGAGGGAAAGCATTATATAATATTTTGATTAAATCTATATTCTTTTAATAAGCCAAAGTCTCTAGCTGTGACCTCCAGAAGAGTTTCTTAACATTTTTGTCCCCTTATGGGTTTTGGTAAGACATGGGGTTGGAGTGATTGACTAACTTTCCTTCCCCTGATTTAAATAAGGCTTTGTTAAAGTAGTTTCCCTTGATAGCTAGCCTTTATTATGTAGAACAGAATGCTCTTGGCAATTTTCAAAATGACCAGTTTTCCTCTGTAAGTGTTTCAGAATGGTTACTTTCTTTTAGTCCCACTCAAATTCAAATCACTGGAGATTATTCTCTTATCTTCACCAGAAAGTAGTGTAATGCCTGGAAATAAAAGCCGTAAAACTGTCAGTATCCCTCTAAGATTAGGCTGCTAGGAGTTTTTAAGCTGTTCCACACACAGCCTTCAGTAATTTATTAATAGCTATTGAAGTGTTTCTACCATTTACTGACTCCAGCAGCTTTTGCTGGAAGTAAGCTGTGATTCTCTGTATTTCCCTATCTTTCTATTTTTCTAGGGAAGGAGACAGTTTTTTTTATGAACTCAATTATCTAATGGAGCTAAGAAAAGTCATTTATTTTCTGGTTCTTTAGCTTTTGTTATTCTTGTGAGAATAGGAGTGATGACTTCCAAGTTCTTTACTTATTGAAGCAGAACCTGGAACATTGTCAACACATACACACACACACACACACACAC
>NW_012102587.1:1882973-1883874 GCF_000951045.1 Mandrillus leucophaeus | reverse complement strand
AATACTTCACTCTACTCTTGCTTGCATGATTTCTGAAGATGAGTTTAATATAATGTTTATCTCTTTTCCTCCCTAGGTAGGGTGACTGACTTATTTCAATGTTTTTTCTTTGTCTTTGATTTTCTGCTGTTTGAGTATGTTGTACTTGGGTTATAGATTTTTGAAATACTTTTCTCAGTTGCTGCTTTCTGAGCTTCCTAGATCTACAGTTTGATATCTGTTTTTAATATTAGAAAATTATCTTTTATTAATACTTAAAGTTGTTATTTGTATCATCCCTCTCTTTTTTCTCTTTTATGTAGTCTCATTATGTATATGTTATACCATTGTAATTTTTCCAAAGCTTCTTGGACATTACATACATTTTAATTAATATTATATTATTTTATCTTTGTATTTCAGTCTATGAATTTTTCTATTGGCATATCTTCATGTTTATTGGTTCAGTTCTTGGTGGCATCAAGTATACTGATGAGTCCTTCAAAGGCCTTCCTCATTTCTATGAAAATGTTTTTGATTTTTAACTTTTTTTTTTTTTTTTTTGAGACAGAGTTTCACTCTTGTCACCTGTGCTGGAGTGCAATGGTGCGATCTTGGCTCACCGCAACTTCCGCCTCCCAGGTTCAAGTGATTCTCCTGCCTCAGCCTCCCGAGTAGCTGGGATTACAGGCGTCCACCAAGTTGCCCGGCTAATTTTTTGTATTTTTAGTAGAGACGGGGTTTCTCCATGTTGGCCAGGCTGGTCTCAAACTCCCAACTTCAGGTGATCTGCCCACCCCAGCCTCCCAAAGTGCTGAGATTACAGACATGAGCCACTGCACCTGACCAACATTTCTGTTTTATTTTTTGAGTTTCTATCTTTCTGCTTATAGTACCTTTCTGTTCTTATGTGTTGTGCACT
>NW_012102587.1:1865000-1878298 GCF_000951045.1 Mandrillus leucophaeus | reverse complement strand
AATATATTATACATATGCAATATTTTATATATATATATATAATTTTAACCATTTATTTTAAATGTGTCTTAATATCTCCCTGGACTTTTGATTTTCTTTTATACAACAGCTAATGATGTTGAGCATCTTTTTCTGTGGTTGTGTGCTCTGTGTATATCTTTAGGGAAATGTGTAATCTTGTCATTTTCTCAATTTCCAATTGGATTGCTGTTTTCTGTATTTTTTTACTATTGAGTTTTGGGAATTTTTTTATAGTATAGATATTGTATCTTTGTGGAAAATGTAGTGTGAAAATACACTTCCCAGTCATTGTTTTTAATCCTTTTCAAACAGGCTTTTACAGAATAATTTTTTTTTATATATTGAGGTTGACTTTATATATTTTTAATGGATTTTGTTTTTAGTGCCAAGTTCAATCTAACCGTTGATCTCAAAGGTTTTCTCATATTTTTTAACAAAAGTGTTATAGTTTTATGTTTTACATTTAAGTGCATAATTTATTTTGACATAATTTTATGCAGTATAAGTCTTAGGTTGAGGTTGATGTTTATGCCTCTGGAATTTCAATTATTACAGCACCATTAGTTAAACAGTTTCTATTTCCTTTCCTGAATTTCTTTTGTTCTTTTCAGAAAAATTACTTCAGCATACACGTGTAGAACTTCCTGTGCTCTTTGGCCCTCTATTCTGCTCTATCGATCTATTTGTCTACGTTTCCACCAATACCATACTGTCTTAATTTTTGTTGCCATAAAATTAGTTTTTATCCTTTTCATCTTTTGTTCTATTGTTCTTTTCTGAAAAATTACTTCAGCATAGATGTGTAGAACTTCCTGTGCTCCTTGGCCCTCTATTCTGCTCTATTGATCTGTATGTCTACTCTTCCACCAATACCATACTGTCTTAATTTTTTGTTGCCATAAAATGAGTTTTTATCCTAACTGAACTATTCTTTCCACTTTATTTTTCTTTGTTAATATTCTTTTAGCAATTCTAAGGCCTTAACCTTACCATACCAAAAAAAAAAAAAAAAAAAAAAAAACCTTACTGAGGTTTTGATAGAAATTCTTTAACCTATTGATCAATATGAGAGGTCTCAAAGATTTTCTCATATTTTTAACAAAAGTATTATAGTTATATGTTTACATGTAAGTGCATAACTTATTTTGACTTAATTTTTATATGGTATAAGTTTTAGGTTGATATTTTTAGTATTTTGAGGCTTCCAATCTGTGAATAAGTCATGCATCTCTGTCATAATCAATACCTTCATTGATTTCTTTTATTCATATATGTAATTTTCAACACATAGATTCTGTACATGGTTTTATAAGCACATCCAAGTATTTTACTTACCTTTAATGAATTAATTAAATTACCTTTAATTGATTGTGCTTTTCTTTGATTTCTATATGTTCACTGTTAGTATACAGAAATGCCTTGATTCTAATATGTTGATCAGGTATCCTGTAATTTGCTAATATCACTTGTTTGATTTAGAAGACTTATTTGGGCTTTTTTTCTTTTGTTTTATAGACTCCTAGGGACTTTCTATGCAGAGTCATGCTATCTTCAATAAAAGCAGTTGTATTATTTCCTTTCCCATCTTCATAACTTTGTTTTTCCCCTTACTGAACTGGATAGAACTTCCAGTACTTATTTCAACAACATTGGTGAGAGTACATAGTCTTGTCTTATTATCAGTCTTATAAGGAAAGCATTTGAGTTTTCACCCTTATCCTGGCTCTAGGTTTTGCTTACTTGTTTGTTTATTGTTTCTATAAATGGTCTTTATCAATTTGAAGGCTTTCCCTTCTATTTGTAAGAGCTTTATATCACGAATAGCTATGGGATTTTACTAAAAAATATAGATCTTTCATCTTCAATTGATATGAGCACATGACATTTCCTTTTTAACTTGTTGATATGGTGGGTTACATTGATTTTTAAACACTGAAACAGTTTTGCCTACGTGGAATAAATATCACTTGGTCATGTAGTATAATGATTTATACACAGTTGGATTGAAATTGTTAATATGTTGTGGAAAATTTTTGTATGTAATTTTATAAAATCTATTTGTCTATAATTTTCTTTTTTCATGCTCTCTTTGTCTAGTTTTAGTATCAGAGTAATACTGGCATCATACAGAAAAGTTGAGACGTTTCCTCTCCTTTTCTATTTTTTGGAAGAAATTTTTAAAATGAGAAATATCGGTTAGAGTTGATAGAACTCATTGGCCTAAAGTTAAAGTGTTGCAGGACTGTGTTTCTTTCTGGAGGATCTAGGAAATAATATGTTTCTACGCCCTTTCCAGTTTCTACAGGCCAACCACAATCCTTGGTGCATTCATTCTTCCCTTATCTTTAAAGGCAGCAATTTTTGATTATATTTTGTTTCATTTTTTTTCAGGATTCCACTTGTCTGGTTGCCTTCATCTTCCACTTTTAAGAAATTTCCTAACTATATTGAGCTCATTTGTATACTGTGGAATACACTCCAAGCTGGCATTGTTTCCGCTATTACAAAATTCTCAAGAACTACGTGGATCTCCTGTGTATGTCACTGGGATTCACTCCATTAGGTAAGATTCTTCTCCATGGAAATTTCCTCCTCAATTTTTTGACCTCTGATTATATGGTTGGGAGTATCCATGAGTCACATGCTTAATTTGTTCGAAGAGACTTTTGAATCACTGCATACTCTGGCATTTTCATCTTTTTGAGGCATTAGCAAAAGGTTCTGTAGCTTTATCCCAGGCTTTTTCCATAAAGCATGCTTTCTGATATTGAATCTCTTAATTTTAGTGCGTTCTGGAACTGGATAGGCTGAAAACTTTCCAAATCACCAATTTCTGGTTCCATTTTGCTTAACAATTTGTATCCCAATTTGTCTTTCTTCTCACATTTTACTATAAGCAGCAAGAAGTAACTAGACTACAAGGCTTTGCTGGAAAAATCTCAGCTGAATGTCCAATCTCACCCTTTTTATAAAGTTGGCTTTATACATTTTTGCTAAACTTTCTGCCATTATACCACAAAGGTAATATTTTCTTCAATTTCTAATAACGTTTTCTTTATTTTATTCTGAGCCTTCACCAGCAATGCCATTAATGTACCTCTTTCTACCAATAATTCATAATAATTTCAGTATTCTTGAAGGGAATATGATTCAAAAGCTTTGTTTCCTGAAATGTTATTCTTCTCTAATTTTTTTTTTTTAGTCGTCACCAACAGAGCCTTTAACATCTATATTTTGACTTACATCAGAAATGTTAAGTCAATCTCGACTTTTTCTATCATGCTCCTGAACATTTTCCCAGTCTCTTTCCACTGCAAAATTCCAAAGCCACAACTACATTTTTATGTATTTCTTACAGCAGCATTCAACTTCAGTTAAAAACTATGTATTTGATTCTTATTGCTCCTGTTAACAAATTACTATAAGCTTAGTGACTGAAAACAAAACAGATGTATGAGGTCACGGTTCTTTAAGTCAGGGGTTCGACTCTGGTTTCACAAGGCTAAAATCAAGGTGTTGCAAGCCTGTTTCTTTAAGAGGCTCTAAGAAAATCTGTTTCCTTGCTCTTTTCTGTGTTTTGAGGCCACCCACCTTTCTTGACACTTGCCCTTCTTCTCCCATTTTCATCAGCAACTTTAGACTGTCTTTCTCATGCTGCGATGTCTGGTTCTCTCTCTCTTTCTTTCTCTCTTCATTCCCTTCTTCAAATTTAATGACCATTTTGATGTCATTGGAATGACCTGGACAAGCCTAGATCATCTCTCAAGCTTTATGTCAGTTTAGTAACTAAGGATTACTAATCTCACTTCCATCTTTCAAGCCTTTTTGCCATGCAGACTAGCATATTCACAGGTTCCGGGGATTAGGATGTTGACTTCTTTGGAGTGCTATTAATATGAGTACACAAATACTAAAGACAATAATAAATATGTGTACATAGCCTCTCATTATAGTTCCGCTTCCCACAGAAGCTTCCTTGGGGACACTTAAGGACAAATTGGGCTGAAAATATGAAAATTAAAGTTGACAACGGTTTTCTCTGTCTCTCTCTAAGAACATACACATCTGCAGAGGATGATTTCTGGTTAACGAGTCTGGAAATTTTATTTATTTATTATTTATTTATTGTTTATTTATTTTTAACCAAGTTTTAAACTTTGACGCATGCTAATTCAAGAACTGCGGAAGTCATAGCCATGGGTTTTAGCTTCGGTGTTTCTCTCTTTTGGCAGTAAGTCTGCATCAGCTGATTTTATTTTATTTTAAACAATCTCACGCTCCCACACTCATTTTATCTTTTTAAATTGAGAGGAGCTTTATTTAAGCCATTTTTTCCCAAGGTCTTTGATATCTATCTAGTCTTATATAAATCTTAAATTTACATGACACAATTAAAGTAAAATTATGCAGACCAAACAAAACATATTTGCTGGTTGAAGTTAAGCTACAGGCCACACTACAACCTCTACCTTAAAAACACTTGAACGTGTTCTAAATCTTTGATACAACCACATGGAGAAGCAGCATTCTTGTAAGCTGGTGTGATTTTTATATGAGAATTTTATCCATGTTTTATGATTCTTATATTTCAATAGCTATAGAGATGAAAAATAAATACATAATATTATCCTCATGATTTTCTAAAATTTCAATTTTCTTTTCAAGTTACCAATGTTGGAAAAATAAGCCTTTTCAAAGTACTTTCTACCCATTTCCCATTTCCCATCCACGCTGTCTTTTCTCAGGGCATTTCTAAGTAGATCAGAGATAAAGCATAAGGCAGGAGTTATGTAAATCGCCGAGTTTACGTTCTTTCTTCCCAAGTTTCCATTACCTGAACATGATTGCATTTTATTATGGAAACTATTGCAAGTAACTTTTAATTCACTGAGATTTTTTTTTAACATATAAATAACTTGCCAATCAAATAAGAGAATAGAAACCACACATTATGGTAATAAATGAGAAACCTTGAGCTAGTCAATGAAAATATAATCTTTTCTGAAATACAAGGAAGACGATAGACTATGGAATTCCGTCATACTGAATTCTCTCATATTACAGATTATTAGAGAAAGGATCAATAAAAAGAGTCCTGTTAATGTCATCAGAATTGCATGCTTTGATTTCCTTTAATTTTGACACTTTTCCAGCAAAATTAGGAAAAGTTATCACAAAAACATGCTCAAAGAAATATATGTTGGACAGATTTTTATCTGTTTAATGTGGCTTTCTATACAGCATCTTCATCTCTTTGCCACTCCAAACTAATTTATCATTTACGAGCTCGGATTATCACTCTAGCCAAACTAACTCAGATCAACTGCTGGTGGTCTCTTAATTAAATTTCCCATAAAACATGTTAAAATTTACCCTTTTTTATTTCAGAAAATGCCCTCATTCTAATCTTATCAACACTGCCCTCTCCATGTGGGGCACTAACAGTTTTGTGGGGAGAGTGAAGCTCATGGGTTTTGAGCAACTTAATGCTAATTCTAACTGCAATTTACCAGCCTATGAGTGTAGCACTGATCTTGTGTAAAATAACAATGACAGTGGTGCCTTGTGGGGTTATTAAGAGATTAAATAGATCACATGTGGGCATGTTTAACATTCCTGGCATGACGCCTGGATGAGAGCAATGTTCAAAAAATGTTAGTTTCTCTTCTTTCTTCTTCTAACATCTGACTCTAGATTTAGCTACTCCCAGTTGTAATGACTGGTTGACTTTATTCCTCTTTCATCACCACTTTATATAATACTGTTTCAGTGCCTACGTATTTATTGGTCACTGGATTATACACATTTTCTAGTTACTGTTTTTAGTGTTTCTTGATATACACTTTTGTACAATTTTTGTAATTCAAATGCCCTTATACAATAGTCCTTCTTTCACTTTTCATGGTTTCAGTTACCCACAGTCCACTGGGGTCTGAAAATATAAAATGGAAAATTCCAGAAATAAGCTATTCATAAGTTTTAAGTTATTAGCTGTTCTGAGCAGTGTGACAAAATCCCCCATGGCCTCACATCCTTCCACTCAGGACACAAATCACTCCTTTGTCTGCCATATCCAAGCTGTGTGGGTTACCCATGCGTTAATACCTTAGTAGCCTTCTCAGTTACCACATTCTGTCAGTATTGAAATGCTTGTGTTCAAGTAACCCTTATTTTTACTGAATAAGGACCCCAAAATGCTAGGGTAGTAAAGCATATTCAGATATGCTAAAGAGAAGCTGTAAAGTGCTTCCTTTAAGTGAAAAGATGGAAGTTTGGACTTAAGAAAATAAAAATTTTAAAAACCTTTATTTCAGTATTTTGTTATATATCCTATTTTATTATGAGATGTCGTTGATCTGTCACTGTGACTATTTTATAAATTAAACTCTTTAATAGGTATGTATGAATAGGAATAACCATAGTATATACAGGGATTGGTACTCTCTGTTTTAAGTATCCACTGGGGTCTTAGAACCTATCCTCCGTGCATAGAGGGACAGTGTGCTACTTCCACTGCTCTGAGACAGAAAAGTGCTACATCAGATGGTTGTGAGTTATGACAAGAATTAACAACATTAGAAAGCAACACATTTGGCCTTATAATTTTAAGAATTATATTCTTAAAAACGTTCACCAAGTAAAGCATACTTAAATAAGACAAGTGTGGCCTTTCTCACTTGGTAGAATAAAAATTAGTAGTATACCTCACCACTTACTTCCAATAAGCTGTTGGCATGCATTTATGACAAGAGACATAAATGAACTGAGACACAAATGAGACATAAATGAACTCCCTTAGGGCCAGCAGTCAAAACATTCCTTCCTCCATTGCAATTACTTGTTTTGTCTAAGATTCCAGGACATAAGATTTTGCTGCTTCTTACCTTTAGGGACTTCTCAAATAACTATAACAACAATAATGACTTACACTTAAAAGTAAACATAGGCTGTTGAGGAAATCTCCTTTGCTTGAGATAGGTACTATTTTCTGAGTCACAAAAATGAGAGAACTGAGACTCAGAATAGTGAAATAAAATTGCAAAGTCAAAGGCAAGAAAATGTGAGAGCTAGGCTTTCCATCCAAATCTGTTAAGTTCCAAAACGCATGCCCTTGTCCCCGCCAAACACAGATTCTTCCCTGTGGATCCAGATTTTCCTCTTGGCTTTAGGGTCCTTCTTTATGTCTCTCTGCTTAAAATGACCCTCCATCTAGATTGTTACTCTCTGCCAGATATCTCAAACTTACGTAAATTTCTAGATTATTCCTCTCCAGGCTTGCGTTTTGGAACTTAACTTGTGCTTTTGCTGCCAGTGTTTCAGCTCACGAAGCAAGATCCCATGGGAACAACCAAAAAAAAAAAAAAAAAAAATCAGAAACAGATTCTAAGAAACCATGGCAAGGGGTGTTTGTAACCGCTGAGATATATATCCCCATTGCTAGGGAATTGCTATTTGACTGCCAGTCACACATTGAAACAGATTTTAGTTAAATCAAGCTCTGACATGATTGTAACAAAAACCAAATGAAACATCTGCCAAAACAGAAACTGTGTCAAATTCCTGAACAAGGAAGAATGTCTATAACGGGTGCCACATCTGAACAGCAGTTAAACTCGTTTTGGTAAACTTTACAAAATTCTCAATGGATTTTTTGGTGTAACTGGACAATGTTTTTGCTATTTATTTTAACTCATCTTGGAAATTGTTTCTTCAAATATACAAGAAAGAAGTAAGTTGGATCATCAAAATATGGGATAAAGTTAAATTCAGTTTAATTCATTGACTATGTAGGGTCATTCAAGAAGAAATGGAACGCAACTCTTTGGTATCTGACCCCACACTCTGCATTAGTTAAGTTGTGTCTAGGTGGCATCATCTTTCAGGAAGAAAATAAGTGAACCTCACATGTGTCCAATAGCCTGCAGACTTACTGGATTTTTCCAATTTTCTCTTAAAGTCTGTATTTATATAGGCAGATCCCATGACAGCAATAGCCGAGTGAGTCTTAGTTGGCAATACTGAGCATTTCTCTCGTGAATGCAGTGCATTTTGTACAACAGAACAGTAATATCATATAATAGGAAATCCATAAGAAGTTTTCATTGTGATGGACATTGCCCTTACAACAGTTTTACTAATATGGTTGTATGATAGCTTTCAAATTTTTAGGTGCAGTATGCAGACACAGCAACATCTATAAGGAAAAGAGGGTCCATCTGTTTTTATGTCTCTATGTTTAGGAGAAAAGACAACCTCCTCAGTGACTTTGATGTTGTGTCATGTTGGACCTGTTGGCCATCTGAAGTTAAGCACTAATAAAGGGAATGGGATTATTGGGTTGTGTTAGATTAATGATCCAAGGAGCCAGGATGTGGGGAATCAACCAGCATGACCATCATAGGCATGAAACTGCAGATCTCCTATGTCTTGGGAATCAGCACTGGGAGGCTTAAGAAGCAGCAGCAGCTGAAAGCAGCAGGCATCGTTGACAAAACCAAGAGTAAGAACAAATGCTCTAAGCAAGAACTTTCCTTTTTCTAGGTTGATTTCCTAAGCAATAAATTAAGAATGCGATTAGGAATCACTAGAGTATTTACCTCTACAAAATACATCTAGTTAGCATAATCTCATCTCTAAATTTGAGCAAGATAATTAATTATCTGTGCCTCAGTTTCCTTGTCTGAGAATGAGACCTTTAATTGTTCTAACTATGCCATAGCCATTTACACAATTTTATGAGTTACATGAGCCATTATTCTGAATTCAGTGAGTTTTTATCAAGTTCTTCCTATATATCTGAATTTAAAAATGAAGAAATGCAGACTATTTTATACTTTTGCACAGTATTATTATTTTTATTATATTAACATTAGTTTTTATTGAATTCCATAATCAGTTCAATTTTAAACACCAAAATAAATATGTGGACACATTATTTTTAATGCTCTTCAATTTGTATCTGGGTATTTCTGAAAATTAAAAAATAATAATTTGGATTCTTTCCAAATAATATACCTCACCTTCGATCAAAAAAAAGATCAAAAATGGGGGAAGAAAAACAAAAAAAAAGTTTTGAAGCAATCAAGCAAGACATTACGTTAAAGTAAGCTTTAGTTTCTTCCTTTCTTATTTCACTTTACACAGTTTCCTTTTGTACACAAGTCTGCTTCCTCAACTGCAAATTTCAAGGATCAGCAGTCAATGTTTACAACTCCTTTTTGTGGACTCAAGAAGCTACAAAGAGCATATTAAGTACTGAAGTTTTGGACAGTTCATCACTACTATTATTGTGGAGGTATTTTGTTATTAGAAGAGCTTAATAACTCATAAAATTCCTGTATAGTTATATTCATTTGGATTATAGACATGTACACTCTATTCAACAAGGCTAATGCTTGAAAGCGCTACTCTTCACACCGAACAACGATTTACCCACAGAAGTGGTTAACACATTTCACTTTCTAACACAATCTTATCTGAATAGCTTTAGAATATAAACAAAATATGCCAAGAGGAAGTTTACTATTGCACTATATATTTCCATCACATAACAAAATATACACTTGGAAAGAAATGAGAGAAACTGACTATAAAGAATTTGATTTTACTTTTTTTCAGTAGATACTATTGACACCCTTTTTGGAGTATTCCTAAGCAGTACCCTGAGAAGTAAGTAATTCAGCATTTATCTTTTTAGAAGGCAGGTGGATATTGTTAATTCTTACCCCATATCGTTTCCCATTACCATGAAGAGTATTGTCAATATACACATCATCATGTGAATAGCTTGCAGTGAGCTAAATACATAAGTCCTTCTCCTTTCAAATGTTAATCACTAGGAGATGTTGGTAATTAATTTCATGAAATATCTCAAATTTGTTGTCTTTTCATCTTCTCATTGTCACTGAATTATAGTCTCTTAGTATTCTTTCTACATCCAATATCCCTCCTCCCTAATTTATTCTGGTTTTCGGCAAATTAATCTTCAACTATTTATTATCACTATAGTCTTCTTCATAGTCATCATTTACATTAAGCATCCACTCTCTGCTCATTGTTATATAGGTGTTGTACATATGAGAATCCACTACACTAACAATAAATGACGGGTATTATTACCCCATTTACCATACCATTAATTAAAGGATCAGAGAAGGAGACTAACTACCCCAATATCACACAATTAAAAGGTGGCCGAGTCACGATGAAAACCTAGATCAATGTGAACCCAAAGTCTTCATCTTAGCCATGACAACAAGAATAGCACATATAAATCAAAAAGAGGAACTTGTTTATTTTAGGGAAGCTCTCATGGTTGAACACAGCCATGATATTTGCCTACCTTCCAAAACTGATTCAGATGTCCTTTTATGTCAATTCCCACAGGGGAGTGATTTTTATTTATAACTTTATATTAGTCACAAAGGATAAAGTGAAAAGAAGCAAACAGATGCTCTAGATTGGTCAATATACTTTACATGTATGAAAATAACATACTAGCATGTGTGCTTTGTGATTGCTCTTTCTGTCTTTCCTTCTGGCACATGGTATGAGCATAATGTATGTGAACTTATTAAAATAAAAATAAGTATTGGTGAATTCCCTAACTAGGATGATGAAAGTTACTTTAGTACGTTTCAACTTCTGGTGGTTCCTTTCATACTTCATATTGATCAGTACTCCATATTGATCAGATATAAGAAAAGCAGTTTATATTGGAATTATGATGTTCTCAGTTATCCTTCCCCAAATTAACATTATATAGAACATAAGCAAGAAAAGGTGTTCTAGGTAAGAAGGATTTGGTACTCAAATATGCTTTGCAAAATTATCCCTATCTTGGAGATACACAACAAATAACAGTGTTTCATAGGCTTTTAAAGAAAATTGCTTAAATTTTTAAAACTATAGCTTCTAAAATATATTTGATCACATTTCTGTAGTTGCTGTTGATATTGTTTCTTTTTTCTTTTTTTAAAATATTGGCCAGACTACTCTCAAACTCCCAATCTCAAGTGATCTGCCCATCTCAGCCTCCCAAAGTGCTGGGATTACAGGCATGAGCCACCATGCCTGGCCGATTATTATTTTTTTCTTCTCATATTTCTTTAACATCTCATGATTTTTATTTTAGGAGGTATAATTCTATGCATTTATTTAAATACAAATGTCCTTCTCAAATGTGTTCTTTCTGTAGTACATACACATATGTGTGTGTGTATAAATGTGTGTGTGTGTATAAATGTGTGTGTGTGAACAGGATGTGTTCAGTCCTCTCAAGAAAAGAAAAAATAATATATTTTAGCATGAAATCTCTTCCCCATTTTTCAAATGTTTATTTTCCATTTTATCCTTGTAGCTTTTTTTTTTTTTATCAATTGTACTTTAACTGCAATATCTCAGGTTGAAGTGTCCTTTGGCATCAAGTAATGCATCTGAAATGTTCTGGTGTTAAACTATTTCTTTCTAACAAATCAGTTACTTCTGTTTAATGTCACTGTTCCAAATAAAACTTTAAAATGCTGTTCACTGCAGTTCATGATATGTCCATATCTGCTGGAGTTTGAGGCCCTTCATCAGTTTACCCTACCCTATCTATAATCTTATTTCCCATTGGTCTCCAATGAATGTACTCTATGTTATGTGGGTCTGAATGATTAAGTAGCACCACTACCAAGAACTATTTCTAAAATGAAAAGATAGTAATCTTAAATGAAGGAGTTGTGATAGCCATGTTTCTGCCCAATATGGTTAAATTTTCACTTCAGATTCCAATTACAAAGTAACACTTATCACCAAGGGGAGTAAAATATTGTCTATATACCCAGAGCTGCAGAGAATAGAGAAGGTGAAATGGAACAGACATAAATAAACTCCAGTTAAAGTAGAGAGGGAATATTGTCTCAAGTTTACATATAAAGGTGACTGACCTCTCCCACGTTCCCCCAGAACTCTTTGAACTAACTCTGCCTAACATGTTTAACACTGAGTAGAGTCTGAGACTAAAAATTCCACTTGTTTTATTTACTAGAAGAAATCGTATTGGACAAATAAAAGCAAAAATTAAAAAAAAATAAATAAAAAGGAAACTAGAACATAAATCTGTTGAGGAACAATCTCAAAAATTTTTCCAGGCTAAGGGGTTTTACAATTTTATATATTCCTTGTAAGTTTAAATTCAGATTAAGCCATTTTTTACCAGTACCCATTGTATATATACAGTAGTCCTCCCTTATTCACAGTTCCACTTCCCATGACTTTCGTTACCCACAGTCAACGGTGGTCTGAAAATGTTAAATGAAATATTTTAGACTAATCACAAGTTTTAAATTGGCCACGATTCTAGGTAGCATAATGAAATATCATGCCATTCCACTCCATATCACCCAGGATGTGATCCTCCGTTTGTCCCCATTATCCATGCTGTGTACAGGACCCACCCATTTGTCACTTAGCACCCACCTCAATGATCAGGTCCACTGTCATAGTGTCATAGTACTTGGATCCACACCACCCTTATTTCACATTTTAATGGCCCCAAAGTGCAAGAGTATTGTTTGTAATTTGTAAATTAAACTTTGTCACAGGCATGATATTGTTAAAATCTTACCTACGATAAAGGTATTGTGGAGACATTGTTTAAAAAAATACACAGTACATGTATATAGCAATGATCCTCCATTTTCAGTGGGATTATATCCTTAGAACCCCAACCTAAGTAAAATGTTGTGTCAAAAATGCTTCTGATGCTCAACATCACTAATCATTAGAAAAATACAAAGCAGAACAATAGTGAGATGCCATTCCATACTAGTCAGAATGTCTTTCATTAAAACGTTAAAAATAACAGATGATGATGAGGTTGTGGAGAAAAGCAAATGCTTATACACTGCTAGTGGGAATGTAAGTTAGTTCAGCAATTGTGGAAAGCAGTGTGGCAATTTCTCAAAGAACTTGCAATAGAAATGCTGTGGAACCCAGCAGTGCCATTATTGGGTATATACCCCCCCCCAAATTTTAAATTATTCTAACACATGGACACTTGCACATGTATGTTTATCATAGCACTTTTCACAATATCAAAGACATCAAATCAACCTAAATGCCTATCAACGGTAGACTGGATAAAGAACATGTGGTACATACACAACATGGAATACTACATGACCATTAAAAAATAATAAGATCAGGCCGGGCGCGGTGGCTCAAGCCTGTAATCCCAGCACTTTGGGAGGCCGAGACGGGCGGATCACGAGGTCAGGAGATCGAGACCATCC
>NW_012102587.1:1844828-1864810 GCF_000951045.1 Mandrillus leucophaeus | reverse complement strand
AATAATAATAATAATAATAATAAGATCATGTCTTTTGCAGCAACATGGAGAGAACTGAAGGCCATTATCCTAAACAAATTAATGCAGCAAGAGAAAACCAAACACCACATGTTTTCACATATAAGTGGAAGCTAAACAATGAGAACACATGAACATAAAGAGGCAAACAAAAAAGACAAAAAGAACAAAAGAGGTATCTGTTGTTTGCCTCTTTATGTTCGTGTGTTCTCATTGGACGCCAAGTCCTACTTGAGAGTGGTGGATGGGATGAGGGGGAGGATGAAAAGAAAAAAATTACCTATGGGGTACCATGCATATTGCTCGAGTGATAAAATCATGTGTCCACAAAGCCCCAGTTACCTATATAACAAACCTGCACATGTACTCCGAACCTAAAAGAGTTAAAAAATTTTAAAAATGCATTTTGTACTCCAATAAACCCATCATAAAGTTGTGAAATTTTAAGTTAAACCATCATAACTTCAGATACTTCTAGATTTACAATGGGATTATGTCTCAAAAAAACCCATCATACAGTTAAAAATTAAAAGGTAAATCGTCATTCGATGGGGACCATCTTTATAATGTTTGGTACTGTTTATGGTTTTAGGCATCCACTGGGGGACTTGGGACATATGCCCTGAAGTTAAGAATTACTATATGTGTGTTTGTGTATTCATTCTAAGATTTTACTTGGCATGTATAAAAATGCCCTAATTTACATACATTTCCATACACACACACACACACAGAGTGATGCAGCCATTTTTAATACATAGGTTTATCACTTGTAGTAATTAGGGTTCTCCAGAGAAACGGAGAGAGAGGGAGAAAAGCTGGAGTCCCAAGAGGGCCAGTCCAAGTCCAAAGGCCTGAGATCCAGGAGAACTGACAACATAAGTTCCAGTATAAAATCCAGCCGGCATGAGCCCCAGGAAAAATCAATGTTTCAGTCCATGTCTTAAGACTGAAAAGTCCATAATCCAGATTAAGGCAATCATGCAGGAGGAGTTCCTTCTTAACTCAGTCTTTTGTTCTATTCATGAAGTCAGTTGATTGGATGAGCCCGCCTATACTGAGAGCAGTGTACTTTACTCAATCTGCACATTCATGTGTTAATCTCATGCAGAGCACTGTCAGACACACCCAGAATATACGGTCATGAATAGGGGCACCCTGTGGCCCCGTGAAGTTGACACATAAAGGGAACCAGAACATCACCTTTGTAAAATACAGAGTAAAATAACTCTTCAGAATCTCATTATAAACAGGTTACTGGGTGCACTACTCTTGAATAGGGAAGGTAGGATTCTGAGGGCAATGTTAGGTAAGCAGCGTCCTTGGAGAATATCACTGATACCATTTGGCAGTCCCAGGAATCCTGAAAAGGTGAGTACAGGAGCAGAAAGAAGGGGCAAGGATTCCGTCCTCCTTCACTTAATATCCCTGCCTCTTAGAACAGAGCCTGAGCATAGTGCTTGCTTAGCACATGCTTTCTATATGAATCAATGTGCCAACCATTAAGTGAATAAATAAATGATGGTAAAATTAAATAAGCAAATGTATAAAGTAAAACGTTCTGACTATCAAAGGGGTCAAGCACTTTTTATTTCTTCCCTAGAGTATTCCATCTTCCTGTGTTTTTTGTTGAGCTTATGGATGAACTTAAATTACCCTCACAAGATAATTGAATATTTATTCTTTTTAAATATTTCCATTATAAATTCTGTGAGATTAATTATATACCTGTATTCAGTTCCATATTACTAATTTTAATATTGAGGAATTTATTAGGGTCAAACTAGCGCGAGTAAATTATTCACTAGCTGATGTAGATTTCAAGTTAAAACATTAGTTATTATGCATGTTAAAATTATTAATAATATTCACAGGTAGCCTTATTTCTTTAAAGGTTATTCTTAGTTTGCTTCTTTCAAGTCTTGGTTTGATAAAATGGTAATGAGGCATTTGACAGGCAAAATGAATGTTTGCCACAATGTAATACTTAAAGCAATTACCCAAAATTAGTCACTGTTCCATTTTCTCCTCAAAGGTCCATGAAGACTTTCATAGTTGTCTGGTTCATGTCACTCTTTGCATTTGATGAAAGTTGGTTTATTTTAAAATATCTGTATCACTAATTCTATAGCTCATATGTATAGCTCTGTATTGCTAGTAAATTAGTGTCTTCTTTTCATCTTTTAAAGAAAGAAATTAATAATCTTGTAAAAATGTATGGTTTAGATGCTATTATATAGCATATTTAGGAATTATAACAGCATAGTTAGTAACTATAATAGCATAATTACTAATTACGTTATATAATAGCATCTACGAGGCACTCAGCTCTTTTCTGGACTCAAAGAGTACTATGGCAAAATGAAATTCTAACACCGACGGCATGAGATATCAGGCCAGCATCGTATAGCATCTCAATTTATCTAGTCATAGGTAATGTAAGGTGGGATTCTTAATGGTTAGAAAACAATTGTACTATTACATCTCAATATATTTATAAGTTCCTTAGAGGAAAATGTTCCCTTGAGGAAAGACTAAACCATATTCCCTAGTAGAAGCTTTTCCTTAAAATAGGTTCTTACGCTATTGTATCCAAAGGTGCAATTTGTCACACGCTGCTAATCTGAGTATCTAAGGAGGAAAATGTTAATACTTATGAGTGTGTATGCGCAGGGCCAGGAGGCAGGGAGGCTACATATAATCTTGCTCGTCAAGCAGTGTGGGAACCAAGCATCTTAAAACTTGGATGAGGAAGGATGACTTGCTGCGATGGTATCACCGGGCTAAGGGGAATGGAATTGTGGACAGTAAATTCTGCATTTAGGTAGAGCGGGAACATCTTTCTGACTTTGCAATATCGAAGAGGCCTATGTCTGAGTTATTACCATTGATCATCTTCCACCTACGTCAGGCTCGGTGGGTGGAAGCTTGGGGTTGATAGTGCTGGAATTTTGGAGACTTAGTTGGGAAACTGATGGGAAATCACATGAAGATAAACCCTAGTCTTGACATTAAAACAGCTGGGCAGTCAGGACTATGAGGCAGGGAATAGCAAAGGTCCTGGCACACACCAGGGAGTAAAACAGAGACATCAACTATTTCCAAACGACAACATAGTATATGCTAGCACGTGGCCCAAATGGATACTTTATAATTTACTTGAGGTGAGCTCAGGTGCTCAGTTTTGTCTTTTTATACAATAACACCGAGTTACCTTAAAAACGCAGGAGAGTTTCTCTAAATGTCTAGGGAGATAATTCCTAATAACAAGAGATTCCATCAATCCCATAGATATTTAAAAATAGAAAAACAACTGTGGTGAGATATGGAAGGACTGCATGAGAAATACACATTGAAACATAAACTAGTCAAATGAACTGCAGGTAAATAAATTTGTGTATTATAAACCTATACTTAAGTGTAATAAAATTTACATATGATTCTGTTTTTTTTTTAAGTAAAAATATTTCAATTTAACCAAGAAATCTGGTAAGAAACATGGCCATTGGGTGCGTGTGTGTAACACATGACTTTTGGAAAACAGAAAGCTGAGGTTTACAGGTGGGCCAGCAAGCTTGTTGGTAGGCATAGGGCGCACTCTATGCACTGAAGTGGAGGCCATTCTACTCTAATTCAGTTACAATGTTACCTTTTTGACTTTATTAAGAGCAGTCTTGGAGAGCTACATTCCATAAAGTATTAAGACCCACTAATGAATCATCTTTAGTTCTGTAAAATCTGATAAAGGTCAATAAGCAGCAAACTATGAGGATGATTTGAAAGATGCCATGAAGCAACCCCGGTTCAAACCGTTTTCTGTTTTAGTGACTGATTTTTTTTTAAATGTATTTATTTATGCCTTGAATATTTTTTAAATTAATAAGAGACCAACCGTTACCCACTACCAAGTTTGAGAGCTTAATACTGAAAACAACAGGAGCCCAATAGCAGAGGGCACAAGCAAGAGAGTTCAGACTAGATGAAAGAGAGGACTGCTTGACTGCAAAGAGAACTTTCACAAATGTTTAAATTGGTGTTGGGACTGACTCTTAGGCAGAGCTAGTTAGGTATAAAACTGGGAGTGGTAGAATATGAAACAGAGGAGCATATTACTCTTGTTCTTTTGAATAACCTTGGCTGATTTCCTATCTCCAGTCCTGAGAGTGTGGCTCATGGATTTGACATGTAATTATACTATATTCAACTCCTTTGAGGTGCTGAGTTTTGAATTATCTCCCCACATTGATCTCTCTGTCATTTGGTTTTTTAAATTTTTCATTTGCAAAGCAAGAAATGGACAAGCTCGGCTTTGGGACTTGTTTGCCTTTTTAATGAAGCCTGATCTAAATTTGAATTTCAAATTTTTTTCTTTATCAAACTGATTTTCAAATATATTATTCTTCATTCTATTTGATGATGCCTAAAAATGTAATGACCCAGTATTATGTGAAACCCATTATATTAGAGGTTAGTGATGACATTGAGAGTGAGACTAATTCAAAAACTCATAGGAAAGCTGCTTTTTAAATCATTTCTATTTCCTCTTTTTCCTTCCTAGATTACTTAAAGGAAAACAGATTTTTTGTTGTCTTATTGTTGTTGCTCCTGTCCCTACTGCCCAGATCAAAAGCTCATTATATTTTTAATAAATCTTTGTAATAGTTTCATAATTGGTTTATAAACAAATGAAGCACTACCTTGCTAAATTGTAACAGTAAACTACCACTTTCTGTATCATGTCTATCATTACTGAGCATAAAGTATTAGAAAAAACAGTGATTTGGGGAATGAAAGACAGTATTTTAAATTCCAGATCTACTACTTTCCTGTACTTAGACAAATTATTTCACTTGACAAATCATTTTATTTAACAGAGTTTTGTTTTTTGATGTATCAAATGAGAAAAAGAATATGTATTTTCCAAGGTTGTTGTGAGGTTTAAACAAGATTACATATAAAGAGTCTGATAGATGGAAACGCTATTTGCCAACAAACGTATCAACAGCTATGCAAATTTATTAGTGATCATGAAAAAGCGTATGAAATACAAATTAAACACAAATGTCACAGGGTAGTACAAAAAAAGAACTATACAAATGAAGGAAGAATATCAGCTCAGGTCTAATAAAAAGAGAGAAACCACAAGCAACTTAAATCATAAAATATTAAAATAAAGAATGTAAAACTATAACAGGGAATTGGAGGGATGCGATATGATCTAATAAGAAGTGAAGAGAACTTTTTTAAAAAAAGCAGTCACTACCTGTAGGGCTGAGAGGATGCAGCCATGTTAGAACCACCTTCCAGGGCTGAATAGGCCTTGTTGGGAAGGAGGTGGTAGATCATAGCCTCTGAACGCAGAGAAGTCACTGTGGTGCCATGCACAGAACTTTCTCGAAATCTACAATTCAGGACTTGATAGGAATCTGTCTTCTAATTTGTAAGTTAAAATTGTACTTACAAAAGAGACTATATGCTATAAAACCACCTGGGAGTGGGAGGTGTCAGGGGAAGCAGAAACTCACTTGTGTTCCTGTTGACTTCCATGAACTTTTGCTGGTTATTAAAGAAGCTGTGCCTGCTGCAGAAACCAGGAAACAAAAACCCTTTCTTCTTGCAGTGTCTCTCCAGTAACCCCTATTGACAAAGCTTAGCACTGTGTCAGCTGACAGAGAAAAATAGTAAAGAGCCCAGATTTAGTTTCACAGAACATAAAAAAAAGGATGAATATAAAACTAAAGGCAAGGAATAAATAACTGGCAGACTGAGTAACATCACATTGAGTAAAATAATAAAATAATTAATGATAAGTGACAGATAAATAGCTATAGTCAGTTTCATTTATATAAATTGAAACAGTCAAAAGAATAAAACAAATATATGCATATATGGTAAAAATGTGAAAAAGAAAAATAGACACACAATTTTCGTTTCTGAGAGAAAGGATACATGTGAGGACATATAACCTCTAAGGGGCTACCAAGTTATTAATCGCAAGTTTTTCCTTAAGTTAGCTGGCGAATGAAGAAGCATTCATATTTTTATGATTCTTCATAATTATATAACTACCTATGTGTGTGTATATATAGGTACAAACAAACCTATATGGCTTTAAGCTATATAAATTAGTTGATACCTTTGTAACTCTCCATGTATTTTGTATACACATTTTTAAACACATTTATATATTTTATATACATCTAGCATGTAATTATTACTCAATAACATGCTCACCACATTATAGGAACATGATAACTGCTTTATCCTTTCTCTTTTCTATATTTCTCACTGACTATAAGCCCTTTCCCAGGAACACAGGCAAGCAGAACCTGTGTATTAGGTGTGTTGGGCACATGGATGGGCTCATGCCTTATCTTCATGGTCACGTCACAATAATCACCTTTATTATAACTGGGACAATAACCTTTGTTAATTTGTGTATTATTAATCATTTGGTGACCTATTATGTGCTAGACATTGTCTCACAAAGTTCATGTTTACAGTAGATTCAATATGAAAATTAAAATATGGTAGCAATAGATATTTTCATTTTGTAGGTATAGAAATTGAATAACTGAAGTAAAAATGAAACCAGTCCACACCAGGGTTAATAAATACCAAGAATGATATTCTTTTAAAAAAAAAAAAGAAAGAAAGAAAAAAAGTGTAGTTAATAAAACCCTTGTGCTTTTTTCATCCCTCTTACTATGGTTATGCAATTTTTTAGGATATAGTCAAGTTCAAATCACCAACAGGTCTTTTCTGTGGCTTCCATCCCACTTTTTCTTCTCATCTCTGAGTGTCACAGTAGCTATTGCCAATATCACACAATGTAACCCCCGATTATCTCGTGTGAGTAACTTTCAGCTCTGCTTTGATATTAGAAACTCAAATAAGAAATACTGCTGCTTTTTATGTTTAGTCACTATCATTGTATCTCATTTAAACTAGGTTGCTCCAGTACGTTTTAATAATTATTAGTAAGATATGATGGTATTGATTTCTTCATTGAAGATGTAGGATAACTCTCTTTTTATCTACTTTGCTTTTGGATAATAAAAACATATAATACTGAGAAGACCAAGGCAATCGAAGAAGACATATCAACAGAGAAGAGATTCCAGCAAAAGTTAGGAAACCAGAAACTACATGGGGATATGGCACCTCTGTAGTGGAAGTTGCCCCACAAGAGTATGTAAAAGAAATGATGATGAGAAGTGAACTGATTTACCTTGTAAAACCCAAGGGAGCCAGAAGATATATTGGCACGAATTAAGAAGAGATCATAAGGAAAGCATAAATCACAGCACACATTTAGGTGAATATAGTTTGAAAGTGGATATATGAGAATTTTTGACTCTCCTTTTATCCTTCTCATTGAGAAAAACATTCAAACACAAGCACCAACCTCCAAGGCAGAACACCAAATAGTTATTTGCTAGAAAAAGTGACCCGTGGTGCTGTGGATTCAGGACACCAGGTATAGTGAAGGACAGAAGTGAGATGTAGGGCTTCAACATGAAAGTGAATTGCAGTTGGCAAATGGATAAAATGAACACAAAACAGAGTTCATAGCCTGGTTTTCACATTGTCTCAGCTGTTGTCTTCTCTCTTCCTTGAAGAAAAGTTTCAGACAATGATTCTCTGGAAAATCTAACATTCTGAAGGGAAAGACCTTTACATATCAGCAGTTTTTCTAGTGAAAAGGACAGCAATCAGACAAAAGAAACAAGTGAGAGTCAACCTAATTGTCCATGAGGGGATGAGGAGTGTATATACACAATGGAGTAATAGCCGTTAAAAAAAAAAAAAAAAGAAAAGAAGAAAATCATGTCATTTGGGACAACATGGTTGAAACAGAAACACGTAACACTTAACAAAATGAGCCAGGGTGGGTAGAACCTAAAAAAGTTTAAATAAAGGAATCAGAAGGTAGAATAATCGTTACCAGAGGATAGGGGTAAGAAAGGAGATTGGAGAGAGATTGGTCAGTGGATACAAAATTTCAGTTAGATAGGAGAAATAAATTAAAGAGATCTCTTGTACATCATGGCGACTATAGTTAATAGCAATCTATTGTGTTTTTGTTTTTGTTTTTGAGAGGGAGTCTTGGCTCTGTCACCCAGGCTGGAGTGCAGTGGCCGGATCTCAGCTCACTGCAAGCTCCGCCTCCCAGGTTCACGCCATTCTCCTGCCTCAGCCTCCAGAGTAGCTGGGACTACAGGCACCCGCCACCACACTCGGCTAATTTTTTGTATTTTTAGTAGAGATGGGGTTTCACCATGTTAGCCAGGATGGTCTCGATCTCCTGACCTCATGATCTGCCCACCTCGGCCTTCCAAAGTGCTGGGATTACAGGTGTGAGTCACTGCGCCCAGTCAATCTATTGTATTTTGAAAACCTCTAAGAGAGAAGATTTTTTAAATATTCTCATCACACAAAAAAAATAGTAAATATGTAAGATAATGCAAATGTTAATTAGCTCAAGTTAAACATTTCACAATGTATGTGTACTTCAAAACATTATGATGTACACCATAAAATACAAAATTTTGATTTTTCAATTAAATATTTTCAGAATAAAAACAGAAAACAGAAATGACATACAGAAATAAAAACTGATGGGATTGGGATGACTTTTTAAATATAAATGTATCAGACTCACAAAAGTTACAACATTGCATCATTAAAGCAAAAAATTTATACCAGTCCCCAACACTAGAAAGCATAAGAAAATGAAAAAATAAAAGTATTTTAATAACCAAACCAAAAACATGATGTTTAAATTAGAAATGGAGTATAAAGTCAACAAAATAACTAAGAAAATATAATAAAAATATCAAGAAAAGAAAAAATATTCAAACAAAAATGAAATCTCAAAGAATTAATCCTAACATTACGCTTTTCAAATAAAAATCTGACATTAGGGATTATAGAAAATAGGGGCTAGATAATGGTTAAATAATTGGATTTTTTTTTTTTTTTTGAGACAGAGTTTCACTATGTTGCCCAGGCTGGAGTTCAGTGGTGTGATCACAGCTCACTGTAATCTCTGCCTTCTGGGTTCAAGTGATTCTCCCACCTCAGCTTCCTGAGTAGCTGGGACTACAGGCATGTGCCACAACGTTTGGATAATTTTTTTCATTTTTTTTGGTAGAGACAGAGTTTCACGATGTTGGCCAAGCTGGTCTCAAACTCCTAACCTCCAGTGATCCACCCACCTTGGGCTCCCAAAGTGCTGGAATTAAAGGCAGGAGCCACCAAGCCCAGCCATGCATTGGATTTTTCAAAGGTGATCACAATGTCTCTTTTCCTTCATGCTCTTCTACAACATGAACTAGACACTGTCTCGACTCAGAAGTTAGATCTATGGTCCTCCCCTTGCCTCTAGGTGGGCTTGTGACTTGCTAACAACTAATGGACTTTGGCAGAAGTGATACAATGGATCAGAACTACTGTTATCAATTAAAAGGTTCTTCATAAAGCTGATTCAACATCCATAACACAGAAAGAAGATGGCAGATAGGAGGCAAGACTAGCTTGCAGCTCCAGCTCGGGTGAAGGGAGCAGTGTGTGGAGACTCACATGGTGAACTTTTGTTCCAGACTTACTGCAAGAATTTACCAGGGAAGCCAAGAGAATCCACAGACCCTCTGAAGGAAGCAGATTGCTCCTACAGGACCTGGGAGACAGTCCAAATCCTGTGAGTGCCCAAGCTGTGACAGTGGGAAAGGGGGATCGTCCACCCCCAAACACACACTCTCCCTGGGAAACCTGAAGGTCTAGATCAAGGGAAAAGAATTTGACTTTATCTGGAGCTGAGTCAATTTTAAGAGCTGAGCAAAATACAGAGGTAGAGGAAGCAGCAAGAAAAGCTCTGTGGGCTCTCTGGGTCCCCAGGAAGTCACTTCTGAATTGTCTCACGGGGACCTTGGGGAGGACTGCCAGAGGAACTGGGGAAAGAGCACAGGGAAAAGGAAACCTCCAGCTGAACTTTCTAACAATTCCAACGGAATGCAAAGCCTCCTGGCCAGAACTCAGGGGAGGACAGGAATCTGGTGTGCAGACTCAACAGGTAGGGAGGCCTGAAAGTCCTGCTTGTTTTCTCAGCTGGGAGACTGGTAGCCTGGGACAAGTTCCAGGCCTGCTCGCCAACTGCCAGGAAACAAATTTGGTACTGTTGCCAGTGTGGGGGCACGGTGGGAGTCATACCGGCCTTTTGATATGTGTAGAAGTTAAGTGAGGCCTGTAACTGCTGACTTTTCTCTACTTCCCTGACAACCTCTATGGCACAACAGAGGCAGCCATGATTATCCTGGGAACATAACTCCAGTGACTGGGAAACCATACCCTTATCTCTCACAGCAGCCACAGGAAGCCCCACCCAAGGAGAGTCTGAACTCAGACGTGCCTAACCCTGTCCACACCTGATGATCATTTCCTACCCACCCTGGTAGCTGAAGACAAAGGGAATATTCTCTTGGAAGTTCTAGGGCCTTGCCCATTACCTGATCCTTCCTATACTACCTCAGCTGATGCTCTCTTGACAGCACCACCTCCTGGCAGGAGGCCAGTCAGCATGAAAATAGTGCATTAAACAATCAAAACTAAGAACCCTCACAGAGTCCATTTTACTCCCCTGCCACCGCCACTGGATCAGGTGCTGGACTCCATGGCAAAGAGTCCTAAAGATGCTTCACATCACAGGACTCTGTGCAGACAACTCTCAGTACGAGCCCAGAGCCTGGTAACCCTGCTGGGTGGCTAGATCCAGAAGATAAATAACAATCACTACAGTTAAGCTCTCAGGAGGCCACATTCCCAGGACAACGCAGGGAGTACTACATCAAGAAAGCATCCCATGGGACAAAGGAATCTGAACAGCAGCCTTGAGCCCCAGATCTTCCCTCTGACACAGCCTACAAAAATGAGAAAGAACCAGAATAACAATTCTGGTAATATGACAAACAAGATTCTTTAACACACCTAAAAAAAATCACACTAGCTTACCAGCAATGGATCTAAACCAAGAAGAAAACTCTGATTTACCTGAAAAAGAATTCAGAAGGTTGATTATTCAGCCAATCAAGGAGACACCAAAAAATGGTGAAGTCCAATTTAAGGAAACTAAAAAAAAGATATAAGATATGAGGGGAGAAATCTTCAGTGAAATAGATAGCATAATAAAAAGTGATCACAACTTTAGGAAACAAAGGACGCACTTGGAGAAATGCAAAATGTTCTGGAAAGTCTTAGCAACAAAATTGAACAATCAGAAGAAAGGACTTCAGAGCTCGAACAGGTTTTTGAATTAACACAATCCAATGAAGACAAAGAAAAAAGGATTTTAAAATATGAACAAAGCCTCCAAGAAGTCCAGGGTTCTGTTAAACGACCAAACTTAAGAATAATAGGTGTTCCTGAGGAAGAAGAGTAATCTAAAAGTTTGGAAAACATGTTTTGGGGAATAATTGAGGAAAACATCCCCAGTCTTGCTAGAAACCTAGACATCCAAATATAATAAACTCAAGAAAACCTACGGGATTCATCACAAAAAGATCATCACCTAACCACTTTGTCATCAGGCTATCCAAAGTCAAGATGAAGAAAAGGATCTGAAGAGCTATGCAGCAAAAGCACCAGATAACCCATAAAGGAAAACCTATCAAATTAACAGCTGACTTCTCAGCCAAAACCCTACAAGCTATAAAGGGTTGGTACCCTATCTTCAGCTTCCTTAAACAAAAAAAATTATCAGCCAAGAATTTTGTATCCAGTGAAACTAAGCATCATAAATGAAGGAAAGATATGGTCTTGTTTAGACCAAAAAAAATGCTGAGAGAAATCACCACTACCAAACCCGCACTGCAAGAACTGCTAAAAGGAGCTCTAAATCTTGAAATAAATCCTAGAAACACATTAAATAGAATCTCTTTAAAGTATAAATATCCAGGACCTATAAAACAAAAAAATACAGGCATCAAATAGCATAATGAATGAAATACAATAGTACCTCACATCTCATTACTAACCTTGAATGTAAATGGCCTAAATGCTCCACTTAAAAAATACAGAATTGAAGAATGGATGAGAATGCACCAACCAAGTATCTTCTGCCCTCAAGAAACTCACCAAACACATAAAGACTCACATAAACTTAAGGTAAAAGAGTGGAAAAAGGAATTCCATGCAAATGGACAACAGAAATGAACAGGAGTAGCTATTCTTAGATAAAACAAACTTTAGAGCAACATTAGTTAAAAAAGATGAAGAGTGACATTACATAATGTAGAAAGCCTTGTTCAACAGGAAAATATCACAATCCTAAATATATATGCACCTAACACTGGAGCTTCCAAATTTATAAAACAATCACTACTAGACCTAAGAAATGAGATAGGTAGCAACACAATAATAGTGGAGGGCTTCAACACTCCACTGACAGCATTAGACAGGTCATCAAGACAGAAAACCAACAACAACAACAAAAATAATGGATTTAAAATATACTCTGGAACAAACGGACTTAATAGATATTTATAGAACATTCTACCCAACAACCACAGAAAATACATTCTATTTGTCAGTGTATGGAACTTTTTCCAAGATAGACCATATAATAGGCCATAAAACAAGTCTCAATAAATTTAAGAAAATTGAAATGATATCAAATATTCTTTCAGGCTTTGGTGAAATAAAATTGGAAATCAACACCAAAAGGAACTTTCAAAACCATGCAAATACATGGAAATTAATCTGCTCCTGAATGATCATTGGGTTAACAATTAAATTAAGATAGAAATTTTAAAAGTATTCAGACTGAATGATAATGATGACACAACCTATCAAAACCTCTGGGATATAGCAAAGGCAGTGCTACGAGGGAAGTTCATAACCCTAAATGCCTACATCAAAAAGTCTGAAAGACAACAAAGAGACAATCTAAGGTCACACCTTAAGGAACTAGAAAAACAAGAACAAATCAAGCCCAAACCCAGAAGAAGAAAGGAAAAAACTGAGATCAAAACACAACTAAATGAAATTGAAACAAAGAAACAAAAAATACAAAAGATAAATGACACAAAAAGGTGGTTATTTGAAAGCATAAATAAAATTGATAGACCATTACCAAGATTACCCAAGAAAAGAAGACAGAAGATCCAAATAAGCTCATTTAGCAACAAAACAGGAGATAATACAACTGACACCACAGAAATATAAAAGATCAATCAAGTCTACTATGAACACCTTTATGTGATAAACTAGAAAAACTAGAGGAGATGGATAAATTCCTGGAAAGATACAACCCTCCTAGGTTACATCAGGAAGAATTAGAAACCCTGAACAGAACAATAACAAGCAGTTAGAGTGAAATGGTAATAAAAGAATTGTCAACAAAAAAAGTCCAGGACTAGTTGGATTCATAGCTGAATTCTACCAGACATTCAAAGAAGAATTGGTACCAATCCTATTGACAGTATTCCATAAGATAAAGCAAAAGGGAATCCTCCCTAAATCATTCTATGAAGCCAGTAATACCAAATCCTAATTCCAAAACCAGGAAAGGACATAACAAGAAAAGAATACTCCAGGCCAGGCACGGTGGCTCACACCTATAATCCCAGCACTTTGGGAGGCCAAGGTAGGTGAATCACGAGATCAGGGGTTCAAGACCAGCCTGACCAACATGGTGAAACCCTGTGTCTACTAAAAATATAAAAATTAGCTAGGCATGGTGGCACGTGCCTGTAATCCCAGCTGCTCAGGAGGCTGAGGCAAGAGAATCATTTGAAATGTGAGGTGAAGGTTACAGTAAGCCAAGATCTCATCATTGCATTCTGGTCTGGGTAACAGAGTAAGACTATCATAAATAAATAAATAAATAAATAAATAAACTACAGACCAATATTCCTGATGAACACAGATGCAAAAATCCTTAGCAAAACGTTAACTAACCATACCCAACAGCATGTTAAAAAGATAATTCACCATGGTCAAGTGGGCTTCATATCAGGGATACATGGATGGTTTAACATGCACAAGCTAATAAATGTAATACAACACATAAACAGAATTCAAAACAAAAATTACATAATCATCTCAATAGACACAGAAAATGCATTTGAAAAAATCCAACATCCTTTTATGATTAAAACCCTCACCAAAACTGGCATACAAAGGACATATCTCAATGTAATAAAAGCCATGTATGACAAACCCACAGCCACCATAATACTGAATTGGGAAAAGTTAAAAGCATTCCCTCTGAGAACCTGAACAAGACAAGTATGCCCACTCTCATCACTTCTATTCAACATAGGACTGGAAGTCCTAGCCGGAGCAGTTAGACAAGAGAAAGAAATAAAGTGCATTCAAATCAGTAAGAAGGAAGTCAAACTGTCTCTATTTGCTGATGATATGACTGTATACATAGAAAACCCTAAAGACTCCCCAAAAAAGCTCCTGGAACCGGTAAATGAATTCAGCCAAGTTTCATGATACATAATTAATATACACAAATCAGTAGCTCCGCTGTACAACAACAGTGACCAAGCTAAGAATAAAATAGAAAACTCAATCACTTTTACAATAACTGCAATAAATAAAATACCTAGGAATATATTTAGCCAAGGAGGCGAAAGACAGCTACAAAAAATTTAAAAATTAAAAAAACTACAAAACACTGCTGAAAGAAATAATAGATGACACAAACAAATGGAAACTCATTCCATGCTCCTGGATGGGCAGACTCAATATTGTGAAAATGATCATACTGCCAAATGCAATCTAGAAATTCAATGCAGTTCCCATCAAAATACCATCATTCTTCACAGAATTCGAAAAAACAACCCTAAAATTCATATAAAACCAAAAAAGAGCCCACATGGCCGAAGTAATACCAAGCAAACAGAGCAAATCTGGAGGCATCACATTACCTGATTTCAAACTATACTATAAGGCCATAGTCACCAAAACAGCATGGTACTAGTGTAAAATAGGCACACCAATGGAACAAAATAGAGAACCCAGAAATAAAACCAAATATTTACAGCCAACTAACCTTTGACAAAGCAAACAAGAACATAAAGTGGGAAAGGACACTCTATTCAACAAATTATGCTGGCATAATTGGCAAGCCACATATAGAATGAAACTGGATCCTTATCTCTCACCTTATTCAACAATCAACTCAAGATGGAGCAAGGACTTAAGTCTAAGACATGAAGCTATGAAAATTCTAGAAGACAACCTTGGAAAAACCTGTCCAGACATTGGCTTCAGCAAGGATTTCATGACCAAGAACCTAAAAGCAAATACAATATAAACAAAGATAAATAGGTGGAACTTAATTAAACTAAAGAGCTTTTGCATGGCAAAAGGAACAGTCAGTAGAGTAAACAGACAACCCACAGAGTGGGTGAAAATCTTCACAATCTATACATCTGACAATGCACAGGATGGGGAAGAATCTTCACCGTCTGTATCTCCAACAGAGGACTAATATCCAGAACTCAAAGAAATTAGCAAGAAAAAAACAATCCCATCAAAAAGGGGGCTAGGGCATCAATAGACAATTCTCAAAAGAAGATATACAAACGGCCAACAAACATATAAAAAAATGCTGATCACTAATGATCAGGGAAACACAAATCAAAACCACAATGTGATACCACCTTACTCCTGCAGGAATGGCTATAATCAAACAGTCAAAAAATAATAGATGTTGGTGTGGATATAGTGAAAATGGATCATGTCTACACTGTTGGTGAAAATGTAAACCACTATGGAAAACACTGTGGAGATTCGCTTCACAACTAAAAGTAGAGCTAACATTTGATCCAACAATCCCACTACTGGGTGTCTACTCAGAGGAAAAAAATGTCATTATACAAAAAAGATATTTGCACACACATGTGTATAGCAGCAGAATTCACAATTGCAAAAACACGGAACCAGTCCAAATGCCCATCAATCAAAGAGTGGATAAAGAAACTGGCATATATGATGGAATACTACTCACCATAAAAAGGAATGCATTACTGGCATTTGAAGCAACCTGGATGGGATTGGAGACTATTATTCTAAGCCAAGTAATTCAGGAATGGAATACCAAGCATTGTATGTTCTCGCTTATAAGTGGGAGACAAGCTGTGAGGATGCAAAGGCATAAGAGTGATACAATGGATTTTGGGGACTCAGGGGTAAAGAGTGGAAAGGGGGTGAGGGATAAAAGTCTACAAATTAATTTCAGTGTATACTGCTCGGGTGATGGGTTCACCAAAATCTCACATATTACCAGTATAGAACTTACGCATGTATCCAAATAACACCTGTTCTCTAAAAACTTATGAAATTAAAAATTAAAAATAATGAAAAAAAGCTTCTTCATAAAAAATTTAGATAATATGTACATTAATAACCTTTAAAATATATTTAACTAAAAACTCATTGACCGTATTGCATTTCATTCTTCCTCCTAAACTGTTGAAATGATAACTTTTTCATTGGAAACTGTTTTTCCTTTCCTATTGATTCCAGCTTGCTGAGTAGCGTATTTGCATTTGGAATCTGATTTTCATTACTTTCAGGATATTTGACTTTGTCATTTTTGTTTATTCTTCTGTCTTCAAATTTTTATGTCTACAATTATTTCTATGGATTATTATTTGTGTATCACTATTTGCTCACTCTCTCTTCTGTATTTTAATTAGCATATAGTTAATTTCCACCTAAAAATGCACCGAAGGACTGAGCCATTTTACACTTCTTATAACCGATATACTGTCTGATAATATGAACTTTAAAAATCTTTTAAAATAAGCACTTTTGAGATATTTATGTACGATGAATTTATCTTTTTAAAGTATACATTTCAGTGATTTTTCATATAGTCATAAGATTGTACAACCATGATCACTGTCTAATTCTAGAACATTTTTCTTGCCCAAAATAAAACCTTACATGCAAAAGAATGAATGTGGACCACAATATTACAAAATGAATTCAAAGTGGATTGAAAAACTAAATGGAAGAACTAAAAGTATAAAATGCTTAGAAATACATATAGAAATAAACCATTATGACCTTGAGCTAGGCAATGGTTCCTTAAAGATAATGTCAAAAGCATAAGCAACTGAAGAAATACTAAATTGAACTTCATCAAATTTTTTAAATTGTGTGACAAAGACATTATCACGAAAGTGAAAAGACATCACATAGAATGGAAGAGTATACCTGCAAATCATACATATGATAAGAGTTTAATGTATATAGTATATAAAGAGTTTTTACAAATCAACAATATAAAGACCAAGAATAAAAATTAAGCAAGCATTTAAAAAGACATTTTTCTGATGAAAATATACAAATGATGATCCACTCACATGCAGAAATGTCCAGTGTCATCAATCATTAGGGAAATGTAAATCAAAAGCATGAAATGCTACTTCATACACAGTAGGATAGATGTTTTTAAAAAGAGAAGTAATAAGTACCCCTAAGTATGTAAAGAAATTGCTACCTTCCTATATTGGCAATGGAACTTTAAAATAGTGCAGCCACTGTGGAAAATATCTCATTAGTTTCTAACAAGTTAAACATAGAGTCATACGCTTAAGTAATTTCACTTCTAAGTATATACTTAAGAGAATTCAAAACATAGGTTTACAAACAAATATATACATGAATATTCACAACATCATTATGTATTATAGTCAAAAATTGGAAACAACCCAATGTCCATCAAATGAAGAATGAATAAATAAAATTCTAATATACAATGAAATATTATCCAGTCATATAATGGAATGCTAATGCGTGACATAACATGAATGAATCTTGAAAATAATATGGTAAGTGGAAGAAACCAAGGCATGGAAAAACCACATGATGTATAATTTCATTTATTTGAAATGTCTGAATAGACAAATCCATAGGGACAGAAAATGGATTAGTAATTTCCAGGGGATAAGCCTGAAAGGAATTTGGAATGATCTCTGACAAGTATAGAGTTACTTGATTGTTGTGATGGAAATATTCTGGTATTATATTGTTGTGATGACTGCACAATATTTTGAACATACTAAAACTCACTAAAAATAAATTATTAAATTAGTTTTATAAAGACCAAATTATCAGTTACTAATATTAACAGTAATGTTTGTAAATAATTACTGTTTATTACATTATTATGTTATTTTATCTCGATTTTAAGTTTTATTTTAAATTAAAAAGTGCAAAAATGAAAAGACAAAAGGAAAGAAAATTAATATCCATTAGCAGTCTCTGCCCCGCTGCTTTAAATTATCTTTGTATTTATTTTTCAAAGGTTAATAATGTATCCTGGTGTGGATTTCTTAGAGTTAACGTATTTAGAGTTTGTCGAGTTTCTTGGATTTCTAGAATAATATATTTTTTGTCAAATATGAGATGACTCCAGCCATTAGTTATTTAGATATACTTCCAGCTCTTTCCTCTCTCTCCTGTCCTGTGACTACTGTTATGCCTAAGTTGATGATTTCCATGGTGTCCCGTAAGTCTCTGAAGATTTTTCTTTTTTTTTCTTTTTTTCTTTCTCTTCATCTGATTGCATAATGTCAATTAACCTATACTTACGTTTGACGATTTCTTCTTCCACCTGCTTACATCTGCAATTGAGCTCCTCTGATAATTTTTTTTTATTATTTTGGATATTATACATCTCAACTCCAGAGTTTCTTTCTGATACGGTTGTCCCTTGTTATACAGGGGAGGTTCCAGGACCTTCTGAGTATACTCAAATCCATACATACTGTGTAAACTGTGTATATACAAAGACAGCCTTTCATATAAATGGGTTTTTGCATCCCATGAATACTGTATTTTCAATCTGCATTAGGTTGAAAAAAAATTCACATTCACGTATAAGTAGACCTGCACAATTCAAAGTCATGTTGTTCAATAGTCAACTTGTATATCTATTCTATATGATTGTTGTTATAAACAATGATCTTATTCTTTCCTTTAGTTTTAGTATTTTGAACGTGATTAAAATACTGGTCTGTAGAAGGTCCAGCATCTGTACTACAGGGAAAGTTTCTATTGACTACTTTATCTGTTTGTGCTTCAGTTCAGAGTAGAATTTTGGTACCTTAGGATCAAAGGGGACTAATATAAAAATTTCACAGGCGTTTGCATCTTTCAGATTCTGTCATTGTGGTTGGATGGTATGTCTTCCTTAGGATGCCAGCATGGTGGCAGCATCTCCAGATAAAGCATCTAGGTACACCAGACCTATCAAAGAATAGAGGCATTGCTTCCCATGACTTTTACTTTAATAACCTTTTCAGGAAATGAAGGATTTTCAGACTTCCACAGACTTCCAATTGCAAATTTTCTCTTGTACCCTGCTGACCAGGACTAGAACCCAGTACTTTTCCTTAGATGAGAAGGAGGTGGCTGTGATAATAAGGATCTGATATGTGTAGTGTGTTTAGCTCTTTTAGCAGCAAATGGACTCTATAAGCAGTTAAGAAGTTTGTGAGTGTGTGCATGCGTGTGTTTTCATGTGTGTGTATGTGCATATGCATATTTGTGTGTGTGTGTGTGTGTATCTATTTGGTAGCCAGTAACAATGTCAGTCACAATAAAATATATGTATTGATTGCTAGAGCTCTAGAAAACCTTAGAAATCATCTAGAATCCACCTTAGAAATCCTACAGCCCTCATTTAACAGTTGAAAAACCAAAACTTAGATTGAATAAATGGCTTGACTGAGTCAATTAGGGACTAGGCGAGAATGACTTCCACTGAACCCTGTTGTTTTCAGGAGTTTAAAAATAAAGTAAGGCTATTCTTAAGAGCAAATTTTCCCCAAAGGGAAAGAAAGCACTTATTTACATTATTCTATTATTACAACTTCCATGACCGTGTATTGTCAGCGATAATTTCTAAAGCTGATAATAGGCCTGACATGGTGGCTTAC
>NW_012102587.1:1837808-1841213 GCF_000951045.1 Mandrillus leucophaeus | reverse complement strand
AAAAAAACACAATACCTCTTCTCCTCCAAAGTATTACAACTCCTCACCAGCAAAGGAAGAAAACTGGACGGAGAATGAGTTTCACAAATTGATAGAAGTAGGCTTCAGAAGGTGAGTAATTACAAACACCTCTGAGCTAAAAGAGCATGTTCTGACCTAATGCAAATAAGATAAGAACCTTGAAAAAAGGTTAAACAAATTGCTAACTAGAATAACCAGTTTAGAGCAGAACATAAATGACCTGATGGAGCTGAAAACCGTAGCACAAGAACTTCGTGAAGCAAACACAGGTATCAATAGCTGAATTGATCAAGCAGAAGGAAGGATATCAGAGATTGAAGATCAGCTTAATGAAATAAAGTGAGAAGACAAGATTAGAGATAAAAGAGTGGAGAGAAACAAACAAAGCCTCCAAGAAATATGGGACTATGTGAAAAGACCAAATTTACGTTTCATTGGTGTACCTGAAAGTAAGGGGCAGTTGGAAAACACTCTTGAGGATATTATCCAGGAGAATTTCTCCAAACTAGCAATACAGGCCAACGTACATATTCATTCACATTCATATTCAGGAAATAAAGAGATCATCACAAAGATACTCCTTGAGAACAGCAACCCCAAGACACATAATCATCAGATTCACTAAGGTTGAAATGAATTAAAAAATGTTAAGGGCAACCAGAGAGAAAGGTCTGGTTATCCACAAAGGGAAGCCCATCAGACTAACAGCAGATCTCTCTGCAGAAACCCTACAAGCCAGAAGAGAGTGGGCGCCAATATTCAACTTTTTAAAATAATTTTCAATCCAGAATTTCATATCCAGCCAAACTAAGCTTCATAAGCAAAGGAAAAATAAAATCCTTTACAGAGAAGCAAATGCTGAGAGATTTTGTCACCACCAGGACTGAGTTACAAGAGCTCCTGAAGGAAGCACTAAATATGGAAAGGAGTAACCAGTACCAGCCACTGCAAAGAAATACCAAATTGTAAAGATCATTGACACTATGAAGAAACTGCATCAACTAACAGGCAAAATAACCAGCTAGCATTATAATGACAGGATCAAATTCACACATAAAAATATTAACCTTAAATGTAAATGGGATAAATGCCCCAATTAAAAGACTCAGAGTGGCAAATTGGATAAAGAGTCAAGACCCATCAGTATGCTGTATTCAGGAGACCCATCTCCTATGCAAAGATACACATAGGCTCAAAATAAAGGGATGGAGGAATAGTTACCAAGCAAATGGAAAGGAAAAAAAAAAAAAAGCAGGAGTTGCAACCCTAGTCTCTGATAAAATGGACTTTCAATCAACAAAGATCAAAAGAGACAAAGAAAGACATTACATAATGGTAAAGGGATCAATGCACAAAGAAGAGCTAACTATCCTAAATACATATGCACTCAATACAGGAGCACCCAGATTCATAAAGCAAGTTCATAGAGACCTACCAAGACACTTTGACTCATACACAATAGCAGTGGGAGACTTTAACATCCCACTATCAATATTAGACAGATCAATGAGAGAAAATTAACAAAGATGTTCAGAAGTTGAACTTAGCTCTGGACCAAGCAGACCTAATAGACATCTACAGAGCTCTCCACCACAAATCTTCTCAGCACCACATGACACTTATTATAAAATTGACCACATAATTGGAAGTAAAACACTCCTCAGCAAATGCAAAAGAATGGTAATCATAAAAAACAGTATCTCAGACAATAGTGCAATCAAATTAGAACTCAGGATTAAGAAACTCACTCAAATCTGCACAACATGGAAACTGAACAACCTGCTCCTGAATGACTACTGGGTACATAACAAAATTAAGGCAGAAATAAAGACGTTCTTTGAAACAATTGAGAACAAAGACACAACATACCAGAATCTCTGGGACGTATTCAAAGCAGTGTGTAGAGGGAAATTTATAGCACTAGATGCCCACAAGAGAAAGCAGGAAAGATCTAAAATCGACACCCTAACATCGCAATTAAAAGAACTAGGAAAGCAAGAGCAAACAAATTCAAAATCTAGCAGAAAACAAGAAATAACTAAGATCAGAGGAAAACTGAAGAAGATAGAGACACACACAAAAAAAACTCTTCAAAAAATCAATGAATCCAGGAGCTGGTTTTTTGAAAAGAGCAACAAAATAGATAGACCACTAGCCAGACTAATAAAGGAGAAAAGAGAGAAGAATCAAATAGACACAATAAAAAATGATAAAGAGGATACCACCACTGATTCCACAGAAATACAAATTACCATCAGATAATACTATAAACACCTCTTTGCAAATAAGCTAGAAAATCTAGAAGACATGGATAAATTCCTGGACACATACACCCTCCCAAGACTAAACTGGGAAGAAGTCATATCCCTGAATAGACCAATAACAAGTTCAGACATTGAGGCAGTAGTTAATAGGCTACCAACCAAAAAAAAGTCCAAGACCAGACGGACTCACAGCTGAATTCTACCAGAGGTACAAAGAGGAGCTGGTACCATTCCTTCTGAAACTATTCCAAACAGTAGAAAAAGAGGGAATCCTCCCTAATTCAGGTTATCAGGCCAGCATCATGCTGATACCAAAACCTGGCAGAGATGCAACAAAAAAAGAAAATTTCAGGCCAATATCCCTGATGAACACTGATAGCAAAATCCTCAATAAAATACTGGCAAATCGAATCCAGCAGCACTTCATAAAGCTTATCTACCACGATCAAGTTGGTTTCATCCTGGGATGCAAGACTGGTTCAACATACGCAAATCAATAAACATCACATAAACAGAACCAAAGACAAAAATCACATGATTATCTCAATAGATGCAAAAAAAAAAAAAAGCCTTTGACAAAATTCAACAGCCCTTCATGCTAAAAACTTTCAATAAACTAGATATTGATGGAAAGTATGTCAAAATAATAAGAGCTATTTATGACAAACCCACAGTCAGTATCATACTGAATGGACAAAACCTGGAAGCATTCCCTTTGAAAACCAGCACAAGACAAGGATACCCTATCTCACCACTCCTACTCAACATAATATTGGAAGTTCTGGCCAGTACAATCAGGCAAGAGAAAGAAATAAAGGGTATTAAAGTAAGAAAATATGAAGTAAAATTGTCTCTGTTTGCAGATGACAGGATTTTATATTTAGAAAACCCCATTGTCTTAGCCCAAAATATCCTTAAGCTGATAAGTCTCTTCAGCAAAGTATCAGAATACAAAATCAATCTGCAAAAATCACAAGCGTTCCGATACATCAATAACAGACAAACAGAGAGCCAAATCGTAAGTGAACTCCCATTCGCAATTGCTACAAAGAGAATAAAATACCTAGGAATCCAACTTACAAGGGAGGTGAAGGACCTCTTCAAGGAGAACTACAAACCA
>NW_012102587.1:1832748-1837603 GCF_000951045.1 Mandrillus leucophaeus | reverse complement strand
CTTAATGAGTCACACATTTTCACAGAGATACTATAGATGAAGACTGAACATTTCAGGTTAGAGTTTTAGGTAAATGTTTAATCTATTTTTAATGTAGATCGCTACTATAATACATCGCTGGCTTTTTAAAATAACTCGTTCACTCTACAAAAGCATTTCTTCTGTAGTTACTAGCATTTAAGCTTCAAGATGAAACACCTGTCTTAGACTCATCTTGTTTAAGTCCCTGGCTTAACTAAACACGCAGAATGACAGGCAAAATTACCTTCATTTCTTCATTCCACCATTTCAACATGCATCATTTTTTCACTCATATTTTCAACATTCACACCCGTCTATGTGCATAAGGATATTTTGTTCTGGGATATAGAGATTGCCAGGGTGGAGGGAGAATAAAGTCAAACAAAAACCAGTCCATGCTTAAACTAGCTCATAATCACTGAAATCGATTTCTTGTGCCTCAATGGGAGTGTGATGAGGGAAGGGACACTGGAGATAGCGTGTAGCAGAGGGCAGGACAGTGTCTCAGGTGAAAATTGAAGAAAGTTTCCTGGAGAAAATGATATCTGAATGTGAATAAAGTTTAGCTAAGTGTGAGGCAGACAGGAAGTAGGGAAGACTCCTGGTGAACAGAGCAGACAGACATAAAACAGTCTCTTGCATGTGGAGGAACACGAGTGATCCCACTGGCCCATCCGCTGCACCTGCCCATGCCTGGCCACAAACGGAGCCCCTTTTGGACAACATTTTACAGTCTAAAATTGAAACTGTCATTCTAAATTACAAATTACATTATAAATACTAGTCCATGCTGAAGGATCCAAAAATACCATCTAAGAGGGAGACTAGAATGAAAAACGAAACGTGGAAGCATGATGGAAAGTCCATCTGACCAAGGGCAGGATGTGTAAAGTCCTCAGAGGGATGCTCTGCTCTCTAGAGCCTGGGTACAGAATAAGCCAAAAGCTGAGCATGGGCATGGGATCATCAGTTAAGAAACAAGCAAGTGAGATGCTCAAAGCCTGCACTGAGTAATGAGATGCAGGCTGGTAAGAAGTTGTAACTTGCGCCCATGCTGGCAGGCCAAGTTGTATCTTTTTTTAATGTAGTGCTCCTTCTTTAAAATCTGAACAGTTTTTAAAGGACTATATTGGTGGTGACAGTAATAGAGAGGAGGCTATTTGACACATATTTCTGGATGTTAATGTACCTAGTATAGTGCCCTGGTCCAGAACAAACATGCCAAGATAGGTTGCTTTCTATGTTTTATCATAACATAATTTTGAAACCCTTCTCCCTCCAATATCACTTAAAGTTCTTTTTAGTCAAGATATTAGCAAGCTCTGTTACACTTCAGATGCCAATTGAGGACAACATATGAAAATGTATTCCCTGTTAAAGACCTTAAAGTGATTCTCTTTGTCTCTCTCTCCCATCTCTCTTTCTCCTCCTCTGTTCCTCCTCTTTCTCCACTTCTTCTTCCTCTTCCTCTTTATACTTCTCATATCCTCCTCTTCCTTTTCTTCCTCCTCCTTCCTCCTCCCCATTCCACTTCTTTATTCTCCTCCTCCCCCTCTTCTTCTCCTCTTCTTCCTTTTCCTCTTGTATTAGTCCGTTTTCATGCTGCTGATAAAGACACACCCGAGACTGGGTAATTTTTAAAGAAAAAGAGGTTTAATGGACTCATAGTTTCATGTGACTGGGGAGGCCTCACAATCATGGCAGAAGGCGAAAGGCAAGTCTTACATCGCAGCAGGCAAGAGAAAATGGGAACAAAGTGAAAGGGGTTTCCAGTTATAAAACCAGCAGATCTCATGGGACTTATTCACTACCATGAGAAAAGTATGGGGGAAACTGCCCATATGATTCAGTTATCTCCCACGAGGTCACTCCCATGACAAATGTGCATTATGGGAGCAAGAATTCAAGTTAAGATTTGGGTCTGGCTGGCAAGATGGCCAAATAGCAACAGCTCCAGACTGCAACTCCCAGCAAGATCTACACAGAAGGTGGGTAATTTCTGCATTTCCAACTGAGGTACGCAGTTCATCTCATTGGGACTGGTTGGACAGTGGGTGCAGCCCACAGAGGGTGAGCCGAAGCAGGGTGGGCTGTTGCCTCACCTGGGAAGTGCCAGGGGTCAGGGGATTTCCCTGCCCTGGCCAAGGGAAGCCTTGAGGGACTGTGCTGTGAGAACAGTGCACTTCAGCCCAGATGCTGCGCTTTCCCCATGGTCTTTGCAACCTGAACATCAGGAGATTCCCTCCAGTGCCTACACCACCAGGGCCCTGGGTTTCAAGCACAAAATTGGGCAGGTGTTTGGGCAGACACTGAGCTAGCTGAAGAAGTTTTTGTTTTCATACCCTAGTGGCACCTGGAATGCCAGCAAGACAGCACTATTCATTCCCCTAGAAAGGGGTCTGAAGCCAGGGGGCCAAGTGGTCTAGTTCAGCAGGTCCCACTCCCATGGAGCCCAGCAGGCTAAAATCCACTGGATCGAAATTCTCACTGCCAGCACAGCAGACTGAGGTCGACCAGGGATGCTGGAGCTTGGTGGGAGGAGGGACATCCGCCATCGCTGAGGCTTGAGTAGGCAATTTTATCCTCACAGCCGGGAAGTTTGAACTGGGTGGAGCCCATCGCAGTTCACCAAGGCTGCTGTGGCCAGACTGCCTCTATAGATTCCTCCTCTCTGGGCAAGGCATCTCTGAAAAAAGGCAGCAGCCCCAGTCAGGGACTTAGATAAAACCCCCATCTCCCCAGGACAGAGCACCTAGGGGAAGGGAAGGCTGTGGGTGCAGCTTCAGCAGACTTAAACATCCCTGACTGATGGCTCTAAAGAGAGCAGCAAATCTCCCAGAACAGTATTAAAGCTCTGCTAAGGGTCAGACTGCCTCCTCAAGTGGGTCCCTGACCCCTGTGTCTCCTGACTGGGAGATACCTCCCAGTAGGGGCCAACAGACACCTCATACAGAAGAGCTCTGGCTGGCATCTGGTAGGTGCCCCTGTGGGATAAAGTTTCTGGAGGAAGGAACAGGCAGCAATCTTTGCTGTCCTGCAGCCTCTGCTTGTGATACCCCGGCAAACAGGGTCTGGAGAGGATCTCCAGCAAACTGCAGCAGACCTGCAGCAGAGGGGCCTGACTGTCAGAAGGAAAACTAACAAACAGAAAGAAAGAGCATCAACATCAACAAAAACGATGTCCACTCAGAGACCCCATCCAAAGGTTACCAACATCAAAGACCAAAAGTAAATAAATCCATGAAGATGTGGAGAAACCAGTGCAAAAAAAAGCTGAAAATTCCAAAAAAAACACAATACCTCTTCTCCTCCAAAGTATTACAACTCCTCACCAGCAAAGGAAGAAAACTGGACGGAGAATGAGTTTCACAAATTGATAGAAGTAGGCTTCAGAAGGTGAGTAATTACAAACACCTCTGAGCTAAAAGAGCATGTTCTGACCTAATGCAAATAAGATAAGAACCTTGAAAAAAGGTTAAACAAATTGCTAACTAGAATAACCAGTTTAGAGCAGAACATAAATGACCTGATGGAGCTGAAAACCGTAGCACAAGAACTTCGTGAAGCAAACACAGGTATCAATAGCTGAATTGATCAAGCAGAAGGAAGGATATCAGAGATTGAAGATCAGCTTAATGAAATAAAGTGAGAAGACAAGATTAGAGATAAAAGAGTGGAGAGAAACAAACAAAGCCTCCAAGAAATATGGGACTATGTGAAAAGACCAAATTTACGTTTCATTGGTGTACCTGAAAGTAAGGGGCAGTTGGAAAACACTCTTGAGGATATTATCCAGGAGAATTTCTCCAAACTAGCAATACAGGCCAACGTACATATTCATTCACATTCATATTCAGGAAATAAAGAGATCATCACAAAGATACTCCTTGAGAACAGCAACCCCAAGACACATAATCATCAGATTCACTAAGGTTGAAATGAATTAAAAAATGTTAAGGGCAACCAGAGAGAAAGGTCTGGTTATCCACAAAGGGAAGCCCATCAGACTAACAGCAGATCTCTCTGCAGAAACCCTACAAGCCAGAAGAGAGTGGGCGCCAATATTCAACTTTTTAAAATAATTTTCAATCCAGAATTTCATATCCAGCCAAACTAAGCTTCATAAGCAAAGGAAAAATAAAATCCTTTACAGAGAAGCAAATGCTGAGAGATTTTGTCACCACCAGGACTGAGTTACAAGAGCTCCTGAAGGAAGCACTAAATATGGAAAGGAGTAACCAGTACCAGCCACTGCAAAGAAATACCAAATTGTAAAGATCATTGACACTATGAAGAAACTGCATCAACTAACAGGCAAAATAACCAGCTAGCATTATAATGACAGGATCAAATTCACACATAAAAATATTAACCTTAAATGTAAATGGGATAAATGCCCCAATTAAAAGACTCAGAGTGGCAAATTGGATAAAGAGTCAAGACCCATCAGTATGCTGTATTCAGGAGACCCATCTCCTATGCAAAGATACACATAGGCTCAAAATAAAGGGATGGAGGAATAGTTACCAAGCAAATGGAAAGGAAAAAAAAAAAAAAGCAGGAGTTGCAACCCTAGTCTCTGATAAAATGGACTTTCAATCAACAAAGATCAAAAGAGACAAAGAAAGACATTACATAATGGTAAAGGGATCAATGCACAAAGAAGAGCTAACTATCCTAAATACATATGCACTCAATACAGGAGCACCCAGATTCATAAAGCAAGTTCATAGAGACCTACCAAGACACTTTGACTCATACACAATAGCAGTGGGAGACTTTAACATCCCACTATCAATATTAGACAGATCAATGAGAGAAAATTAACAAAGAT
>NW_012102587.1:1816599-1827843 GCF_000951045.1 Mandrillus leucophaeus | reverse complement strand
TCAGAATACAAAATCAATCTGCAAAAATCACAAGCGTTCCGATACATCAATAACAGACAAACAGAGAGCCAAATCGTAAGTGAACTCCCATTCGCAATTGCTACAAAGAGAATAAAATACCTAGGAATCCAACTTACAAGGGAGGTGAAGGACCTCTTCAAGGAGAACTACAAACCACTGCTCAAGGAAATGAGAGAGGACATAAACAAATGGAAAAATATTCCATGCTCATGGATAGGAAGAAACAATATAGTGAAAACGGTCATGAGCCCAAAGTAATTTATAGATTCAATGCTACACCCATCAAGCTGTCATTGACTTTCTTCACAGAATTGGAAAAAACTACTTTAAATTTCATATGGAACCAAAAAAGAGCCCACATAGCCAAGACAATCCTAAGCAAAAAGAACAAAGGTGGAGGCATCACGCTACCTGACTTCAAACTATACTACAAGGATACAGTAACCAAAATAGCATGATACTGGTACCAAAACAGTTATATAGACCAACGGAACAGAACAGAGGCCTCAGAAATAGCACCACACATCTACAACCATCTGATCTTTGACAAACCTGACAAAAACAAGCAATGGGGAAAGGATTCCCTATTTAATAAATAGTGTTGGGAAAACTGGCTAGCCATATGCAGAAAACTGAAACTGGATCCCTTCCTTACACCTTATACAAAAATTAATTCAAGATGGGTTAAAGACTTAAACATAAGACCTAAAACTAGTAAAACCCTGCAAGAAAACCTAAGCAATACCATTCAGGATATAGGCATGGGCATAGACTTCATGACTAAAACATCAAAAGCAATGGCAACAGAAGCCAAAGTTGACAAATAAGATCTAATTAAACTAAAGAGCTGCTGCACAGCAAAAGAAATTATCATCAGAGTGAACAGGCAACCTATAGCATGGAGGAAAATTTTTGCAATCTATCTATCTGACAAAGGGCTAATATCCAGACTCTACAAAAAACTTAAACAAATTCAGAAGAAAAAAAACATCCCATCAAAAAGTGGGCAAAGAATATGAACAGACACTTCTCAAAGGAATACATTTATGCAGCCAACAAACATGAAAAAAAGCTTATCAGCACTAGTCTTTAGAGAAATGCAAATCAGTACCATAATGAGATACCATCTCATGCCAGTTAGAATGGGGATCATTAAATATCAGGAAACAACATGCTGGAGAGAATGTGGGAAAATAGGAACACTTTTACACTGTTGGTGGGAGTGTAAATTTTTTCAATCTTTGTGGAAGACAGTGTGGTGATTCCTGAAGGATCTAGAGCTAGAAATACCATTTGACCCAGCAACTTCACTACTGGGTATATACCCAAAGGGTTATAAATTGTTCGACTATAAAGACACATGCACACGTATGTTTATTGCAGCACTGTTTGCAATAGCAAAGACTTGGAACCACCCAAAATGCCCATCAATGGTAGACTGGATAAAGAAAATGTGGCACATATATACCATGGAATACTATGTAGCCATAAAAAGGATGAGTTCATGTCCTTTGCAGGGACATGAATGAAGCTGGAAACCGTCATTCACAGCAAACTATCACAAGAATAGAAAACCAAACACCACATGTTCTCACTCATAAGTTAGAGGTGACCAGCGTAAACACATGGACACAGGGAGGGGAACATCACACACCAGAGGCTTTTGGGGGTGGGGGTTAGGGGAGGGATAACATTAGGAGAAATACTTAATGTAGATGATGGGGTAATGGGTGCAGCACACTACCATGGCACGTGTATACCTATGTAACAAACCTGCACATTCTGCACATGTGTACCTATGTAACAAACCTGCACATTCTGCACATGTGTACCTATGTAACAAACCTGCACATTCTGCACATGTATCCCAGAACTTAAAGTATACTTTTTTTAAAAAAGATGAGATTTGGTTAAGGACCCAGGCAAACCATATCTCTCCCCTTTTTCTTCCTCCTATTGCCTCTCCTCTTCCTACTCCTCCCACTCTTCCTCTCCTCCTCCTCATTCTCCTTTTTCTTCCAAATAGATTTGGCAGTACAATAGTAAGCTTTCAAATAAAACAGAGTGCATTCAGGACAAGTCATATTCAGAATATTCTGCCACACAGGTACCTTTCACTGCCAATGAGTTGTAAGCTCCAGAAAAAGCGGAAACTTGAGTGGCAAGGTAGTTGAGTATAGAAAATGCCATAAAATCAAGGGATGAAGGCTTCACTATCGTATGAAAACCAAGAATAAACAAAAATAGTGAGTCTTTTCAGATTATAAAATACATTTCTCACAAAATATAGTAGCAAAGTCAAGAAAGTAAACATATATCTAAGTATACACACTTACTAACAACAATCCCACATATAAATGATTGGTCCAAATCCTAGTAGGTTTACTTCTATATCTAATTTTTTATTGAATTCATGGTATGCATTAATTCAGTGCATTGCTTTATGAATAAAATAATATAAGTAAAGCACTTAGCACAGTTCCTAGAACATGTAAGTGCAATACAAGTGTTTCCTCTGACTAGTATTTATCTTGGGCTGAGCTCTGAGTTTACATAAAATCACTTATATGACCCTCACAAGAATCATTTAAAGTGGGCTCTATGATTGTCCTATTTTTGAAATGATGAAACGTAAGTGCAGAGAAATTGACTTCCCTAATAACACATCATAGACTTGTGATGGAGTCAGAACATTAAGCCATGCAGTGAGTTTCCACATCTGATGTTCTTAACCTCTGTGCTATTTTGGGAGATTGCAGCAAATAATAGAGACACCAAAGCTGTGGTTACCATTGATTTTTCCTTTCTAGCATTCTCAACTCTTCTTTGTGTTGCAGCAGGTTAGTTTTCTCCAGGCAGCTATTATTCTACTTTGGATGCAGACTTGTTGGCACTCCCAATCTAGATGTCATTATGTAAGGGTAGAGCGGGCAGCTACACACTGCTAAGTTGTCATGGGTTCGCTCTTCCCATCAGGTGATTTGGAGGGTTCCATCAATGGACTTGGCACAGGAGAGACTTCATTCATTGCATGTTCTTCACTAGTGTCAGGTGATTGAGAGCTTTTATTCATCTATTACATAATGAACACTTTAAGAGCTTCCAGGTTGTTTACAGTTTGTCAGACATCGAGTATGCTTCATGTATTTGATCTGAAATAAAATCCAGTAGGGTAACATGCCCACATTTTGGTTGAAAGCAAACAAAAGAATCAAGATTTAAAGCATGTATACCTCTGGTCATTCTATTCTGCTACCCTGCCCACCACAATGTGAGAGCAGTTCTTCCCTGGGTATCAAGGTGGACATACAGCGACAAACTGTGTGATTCCTGCTGTCACTAACCATAAAGATACAAGAAAACCTACACCCATGAAAATGTAAACGGTATGAGTGATCTGGCAGTATAAATGCTAAACACATCATACAAAGAGAAGATACAGAGTGGGGAGGATTGTAGAGTTGTTAAGGAGGGTTCTCCTCTAGCTGCAAAATCCATTGCTTCTTTTTAGTAACTGAAGAGTCTTATCAGCAAAACCATTTTAGTGCATTAGAAAGTATGTTCACCTCCTTTAATTCATCCAGCACAAGGGTTCTCCAAGGGTGGCACCCAGGAACACTTCATAAATGAAAATGCTCAGATCCCTCACAAGGGATCTCAGAAGCAATTTCCTTGCAGACCTGTTGAGTCAGGACCTCTAGAGTGAGGCTCAGACCTTGTCACGTTTTCTTATTAACTATTCTTTGTCCAACCCAGTATGTAAGCTTTCAGCCCTAATTGCTTCTGTGAGTCTTCGTTTTTCTTGTGAGGGCTCCCATGCCTATGTAAAAATTACTATATCGGAGGCCGAGGCGGGCGGATCACAAGGTCAGATCGAGACCATCCTGGCTAACATGGTGAAACCCCGTCTCTACTAAAAATACAAAAAACTAGCCGGGCGAGGTGGCGGCGCCTGTAGTACCAGCTACTCGGGAGGCTGAGGCAGGAGAATGGTGTGAACCCCGGAAGCGGAGCTCGCAGTGAACTGAGACCACGCCACTGCACTCCAGCCTGGGAGACAGAGCAAGATTCCGTCTTAAAAAAAAAAAAAGAAAAGAAAAGAAAAGAAATTACTATATCAAATCTGTATGCTGAAACTTGCTAAAAAATCATCTCCCCTTGTCATTCTGATGCATGTTCAAGTTTGAGAACCACTGGTTGAATTCAGGGGTCTGTGAACTTTTTCTGTAAAAACCTAGAGATGAAATAGTTTAGTCTTTGGGAGCTGTGTGATCTTGTCCCAACTACTCAACTCTGCTGTAGTCGTGTGAGAGCAGCCATGGCAAGAACATACCTGAGGGTTCATGGCCATTTACGTCGAACTTTCTTCAGGGACACTGAGATTTAAATTTCAAATAATTTTCATGTATCACAATGTACTCTATTCTTCTTTTGATTTATTTCAACTATTAATCAGTATAGGAAGCATATCTGGCTTTTGGGTTGTACCAAAACAAGTGACAACCAGATATGACTTCATCATTTCCCAACTCTGTCGTAGTGTCTAGAAATAGTGTGGCCTTTTATTTCAGCAGAGTTTTTATTACATGTCTCAGCTCTGCCATGCACATATTAACTGTGAACAATGGAAACTTGTCTCACATCAAGCCTCAGTTACATCACCTATAAAATGGAGTTAATGGCTGGGTGTGGTGGCTCACGCCTGTAATCCCAGCACTTTGGGAGGCCGAGGTGGGCAGATCACGAGGTCAGGAGATTGAGACCATCCTAGTTAACACAGTGAAACCGCGTCTCTACTAAAAATACAAAAAAATTAGCTGGGCGTGGTGGCGGGCACCTGAAGTCCCAGCTACTCTGGAGGCTGAGGCAGGACAATGGCGTGAACCCGGGAGGTGGAGCTTGCAGTGAGCCAAGATCAGGCCACTGCACTCCAGCCTGGGCGATAAAGCAAGACTCTATCTTTAAAAAAAAACAAAAAATGGAGATAATAATATTTTCTCATAGGATTTTTTGAGGCAATACATGTTTTTAAAAAAAACCTCTCACAAAGTAGGTGCTCCGTATGTGTGAGTCCTCTACAGTGTTTTCATAATCTTTCATTTTGCAAGTAAACTGCTACAAAAATAAAGTATGTTCTTATGGCACGACATTTGCCCAGAACAGTAGTGACTCTTGAAATACATTCTCTCTAACAAGGGATCTCAGAAGCAATTTCCTTGCAGAGGCAGCACTCCGCCTTCCCTCAGCAGGCTGTGGTCTAATCCAAAGTTTGCAGGTCCGGATATCCATGTCAGACCCAGGACTCGGACTATAGCTTCTTCACTGATGACCAAGACAGTAACAGATAGTTCCAATTAGAAAACAGAAGGAGTAAAGCCATTTTCCCTTCCTTCAAACCACACCACCACCAAGGAAACATGTTTGCATTTTGAAATGTATAACTGTGGATAATTTTCACACCTGCAAATAGAGTTGGGTAGGTGTGAGCGGGCCACCTGTGCTGAAGGTAAAGAATTGGCACCCGGTGGAGCAGCTGGGCACACAGAAGTGCCCAATATCTGTGTATTGTTTGATTGGCTACTTATTTGGCAAAGAAAATATCCTGGTGAGTTGCTAATTAAGGCAAGTCTAGCCCTTGGCAAAACTGAATATAGTGAAGTATGTCTTTCATATTGTCATCCATGCAGTGTGTATGCCACCTGTTTTAAGCAACCTCTGTTGCAGCCAGAGGAAACAAAAATAAGTTATTTGGGGGAAAAAAATGTGCTATTTATTCATTTTGCAGCTTGACATCCATTTCAATTACTAGTTTACCAAGGGAAGTTTTGTAAATGGTATACTGTGCTAAGAGCAGACAATACATATTTGCTGCGTCACCTTAAAAAGTAACTTAATGATCTGGCATTTTCCTTATTTTCAAAAGTAGTAAGACTAAGGCTCAGAGGAGTGATGTGAAATGATACTGGAACGTGCTTGAGAAGAGGTGCAGTCAGCCTCTGTTGCTGGAACCAGCTCCCAGGGCTCCCAGAAAGCACACGTCCCAACTCCAAGCTCTGTGAGGGCATATTGGTAGCTTGCAATCAGCCCAGTGGGGGTACTTACATACAAACAGAGCTTTTTTCAGTTAGGGATTAAAAAAATTGATTGATTGATTGATTGGTTGGTTGGTTGGTTGATGGAGAACTGGCTCTTAAATGCTTACTAGCACACCACTACACCCTTTCAAACTCCTGTCCCAGGTGATTCCCTACACACTGTCCTCCTCAATGTGGAAAAAATAGTTTTGTACCTGACATTTCAGGCTTTAACCAGAAATTACAGGGGAGATATGTTCAGGAAATGAGGTCTTTATTGGCATTATGGAATTATTGTTGTACTTTGGGGCTCCATTTAATCATAAAGCTCAATACTTTGAAGAAGGGGACGGTGATGACACAATGAAGTTGGAGACAAAGTTAACAAAGGCTGCCTATTCATCAACTTGGAGCACATATTATTAATTCATACACCTTATTTGAGCAGAAGCTTGAGGGTGTGGGAAAGGAGAGAGGTTTATTCAGTAAAAGGGGAAATGTATTGAGAAAATCTCTGATTGGCAAGCGTTCTATTATGGTAAAATTTTAGGAAATAGGAGAGACCTTCTAACTGTTTTTCAGATACATTTGGTAGTCCTTGCTTGGCTGGAAAGGCACAGGGGAAGAGTTTGAGGACATTTTCAAAGATAAAGGCTCATGTAACTTTAGGGGCGGAGATTTTTTATGGAAGTCAATGGGGGTCTTTTTTTGTGACAAAACTGTTATGATGTTGCTAATGGCATTTGGCTGTCATGGAAGGAATTCTCAGGGAAAATAACCTTTTGTCATAAATGTCAGATAATTTATTAAGCTAACCAGGCTATCTACTTGGATAAATATATCTGGCAAGCTCTTGGAATCATAGCAACATTTTGTGGATTGAAGTTAACTAGACTGGATAAGAGCATACTTTCATAAAAATCAAAATCTTATGGAAACTTTGAACCAATATTGATGTACATTAAAATAATGTTCACTACTTTTCACATTCCATTCGCTAACTCTGTACAGAAGTGGAGGAAATATTTTCACTTTGTAAATAAATTATTAAAGCTTGAATAGTAATTTGATATCACTTTGCCAAATATTTAGAATAATACAGAGCATTTAAATAGATTTTCTGAGCAGAAGATTTGTGGCTCAGTTTGAATACCTCAATGATAGGAAGCTCGCTACTTCAGGAAACAAGTATTTTTTTTTTATTCCAGCTCTTTTGAGGTATAATTGGCAATGTTCAATGTGTACAATGTGATTATATGTGTGTGTGTATATATATACGTGTGCATGTACTGTGTAATGATTACAAAAATAAATTAATCAACTGATCCGTCACATTTATTGTGTGTGTGTATGTGTGTTTGTGTGTGTGTGTGGTGTGGATCCTTGCAATTTACTCTCCTAGAACATTTCATATAAACAAAATAGTACTTTGTAACTATAGTGACCATGCTGTACAGTAAATGCTAGAATTTATTCACCTCAAAGTGAAACTTTGTATGTGACCCGCCCTCTGGAACTCACTATTCTTCTCTCAAAACAAAACACTTTAGGTGTCAGAGAATCCTTGCTATTGTTCAACCAAGATCTCCCTCTGTTGTTCTTCAATCCATTGCCTACATGTTGGCCTCCAGAACAACATAGCTTCTTTCTCATAGCCAGCCAGCAGTTCATGGGGGCAGGCAACAACTGATTTCCTCCAGCTCTTCTGTGCGATAAGCACTCTCAGTGCTCCCAATGATCAAATCAAAACCTGCATTATGAGACTCCTCAGACTTCGCTCTGCCCTCCGGAGCAGAGCAGTCATACGTTAACATGTTTCTGAATAGTGGAACACCATATTAGAGTTTGGATTGGGCAGTACTGAAGATAGTGAGAAAGATACACTCTATGATATCTTAAAATTGTTAATATTAATTGTCAAGGCAATGGAAATACTCAAAGTTGATATCTATTACTCAACACTTCTACTATAAGCAAGCATGAATACCAAGTCAGATGGCTGCCTCTTCCACAAACTTCTTTTGCGTGTTTCTGTAATGACATTAGAGAGTTCAATATTATATGACCTGAATATCTAAAAGAGAAACTGAAATTAATTTATTCTTGTCTTTTCCCTGAATTTTGCAACATCTCATTTCCTAAAGTCACAAGTCTGACTCTCACTAAAAATCTGAATTACCATATGATCCAATAATCCCCCTTCTGGGTACATAACTCAACAAATTGAAGGCAAGGTCTTAAAGAGGTATGTATACACCCATGTTCATAGGAGCATTATTATTCACTAAAAATTAAAAGCCAATGAAGTGTCTATGAGTGGGCAAATGGACAGACAAGATGTGACCTATTCACACAATGGAATATTATTCAGCCTTAAAAAGGAAGGAAGTAAAGACATATGTTACAACATGGGTGACCATTGTAGACAGTAAGCCGAGTGAAATAAGCTAATTGCAAAAAAAAAAAAAAAATACCATACAACTCCATTCATATGACATACTTAACATAGTGAAATTCATAGAAACAGAAAGTAGTATGGTAGTTGTCAGAGGCTAGGGAAGAGGGGAAAATGGAGAGTTTATTAACGGGTGCAAAGTTTCAGTTCTCAGGATGAAAAGAGTTCTGGAGATGGATTGTGGCGACAGTTGCACCACAATGTGATTGTACCGTGTCATCTATATGTTGCTACAATTTTACAAAGGTATCAAAGGCACTGTTTTTTGTTTATTTGTTTGTTTGTTTGTGTTTTTTTCTTTTTTTTTTTTTCAGAGTCTTGCTCTTATCACCCAGGGTGGAGTGCAGGGTGGTGATCTGGGTTCACTGCACCCTCCACCTCCTTCAAGTGTTTCTCCTGCCTGTCTCCTGAGGAGCTGGAATTACAGGTGCTAGCCACCACGCCCGGCTAATTTTTTGTACTTTTAGTAGAGATGAGTTTTGCCATGTTGGCCAGGCTGGTCTCGAACACCTGACCTCAGGTGATCTGCCCGCCTCGGCCTCCCAAAGTGCTGGCGTTATAGGCGTGAGCCACCGCACCGGGCCAAAGACACTGTTTTTAATGGAAGGCGACTTAATGCAAATTATGTGAACACGTAGGATCCCCATCCTAGCTCCATGTGGACTTCTTCGTCTGCATTAGCAAAGCTGTGCATAGCTGGTACCTCTCCAGTGGCATTACTTTCTCTCTGCCTTTCCGTATCTCCACCTTAATGAATTCTACAGTATGTCATGATGACATCTTGGTGGCTTTAATCTCGTTTGAGCAGATAGTTAAAATACTTGCAGACCAGGTTTAAACATCAAATAAAAAAGTTACTTCCTGACTCCGACATGCTATTTTTGAATAAAAATAGTACTACCTTTATTATTCATTCTTTTATTCACTTTGACGTAGATTGTCTGTCCTTCAATAATTCAACCTGATAATTTATTTAAAGAATATAATCCAGATATTAAAAAAGTAAACCAAAAACTCCTCCAGAGTTCGAGCTATGAGCAAGTATAATTCTATCCTTTTACAGAGAGAAATATTAATTGAATATTTATATCATTGTATTTTTGTTTAAAATTTGTAGGTATACTTTGTATGTATTTAAATGTCAGATATTTGTCACATGGGGAATGCTGCGCAAAGAATAGTAAATACAAATCAAGTTCTATTAATCCCCCAAGATTTAAAAGTATAACTGTTTGCTTTCATTTGTAATACATATTAAATCTAATCCTCTCAATAAAATACTAAATGTAAATTGCTCCCCAGTTTGCTAATTCTACACAAAATTTTAAGTTAATAAATGAAAACAATCTCTTCCTCTCTAAATAGCAAATAATATAATTAAATAAAATTAACAAAATAGCATGCAAAGAGTAATATTAAATACGTATCTTGATAAGATTTAAATAACATTTAGTATTATATATTCACTTTCTAATGTACTTATTTGTTTATTGTTTTCTATTTCTTATAAATATTTTATTGCTTCATTAGTTAATTACAGTATGCTTTATGATTTCTAAACACAGGCATTAATTAATTCTCTGTGAACTAAACCATTGTGTCTAGTATTAAAGACTGCTGAGGCATTCTCTACCTTATGATAATGGCTACATTATCAAAAAAGTCTTTTTGAAAAACAAAGATCATTAACTCCTTATTCATTGACGTATATTTGACCTACTTTCAGAATAGCAATCCTCACTAAGTACTTCGTGGTCTTTTAGGTGGTGTTCTTGAAAGTCAGCATGTTATACTTTAAAGAGTTGCGAGTTTGTTTAAAGGGGGAGAAAATACATAGTTTTGTCTTTGTTGGCCATATTGTCTATGTTTCAATTACTAAATTCTGCCACTGTGTCATAAAGAAGCAATGAACAATACACAAATGCATGGAAGTGGCTGTGTTCCAATGAAATTTTATTTATGAAAATGGAAGTTTACATTTTATATAATTTCCATGTTTCCTAACATATTATTCTTTTTATTTTTTCAACCATAAAAAAACTCTTTATTCAAAAATAGGCTAGATTTGATAATATTAAGAGCAATGATAACAATGATAAGATTTTTTTTGGTAGGTAGGATGATGCTCTCATTAATCAACTAGTGTCCTTTTTATGTTTATAGGCAGTGTTCTCACAAAAACTCAGAACACAAAAGGCATAAGTATCCCCATGATATTTAGCAGTCCTTATGATTACATGACTATGAATGTCCATAAGACATCCTGTAGTCAAGAAAAGAAGATACAATGTCTTTACATTCTTTGAGGCTCCTATTTCCTGTATGACAGACATGTGATAACAGACTCACGAAAGTAAGAATCAAAATTGTGTATAGATAGATAAATAAACAGATACATAATTAAAGAGAGATTAAGAGAGACAGAGAGAGAGAGAAATGGGGAGGGAGAGGCTGAGCAAGCCTGGCATATAAACACCTAATGATAAACACTTAATACCAGCAGAAATATGATTAATAGTTATTAATATTTTATTCATAATTATCTTCTTTTCTCTTTTGAGCTTCACTATGACTAATAATAAAAAATATGGTTATTGCGAATCTGTCTCTTATACACATCTAGATGTGTATAAGAGACAGCCATACACCTGCCCTGGACTCCCAAAGTGCTGGCGTTATAGGCGTGAGCCACCG
>NW_012102587.1:1810997-1816130 GCF_000951045.1 Mandrillus leucophaeus | reverse complement strand
TGGGTACAGCACAGCAACATGGCACAAGTATACATATGTAACAAACCTGAACGTTATGCACATGTACCCTAGAACTTAAAGTATAATAATAAAAAAATAATTAAAAAAAAAAGAAAGAAAACTCTGCAAAACCTAACTTTGCATGTTCTGACAAAGTAAAAAATTTCAGATTGTTATGGAAACGGGTATTTCAGTTTCTTGAATTTAGCCATGACACAGGGCAAAAAGAAGCAGAATAAAAACGTGGAGCATATTGAAAAAAAAATATGGTTTTTTTTAATATAAAGTAGGTAGGGAACCCTGAGGAAGCAGTCTCAACTTGGAAACCGTTCCACAAAATTATTATACTACACACTAGATGGTCCGGCCATCTAGATGGTCTGGCAAATTTATCCCTGTGAGGGGTTTTCAGAATCATCTGTAAAAGGCTTTCTTCCTAACTGAAGAAAAAGTATAGAAATGCGTAGTTTTTACAAGAGTATGATCCAGGCATAGGGTGTGGCAGAGCAGGTGGGGATGGTGGGGAAGAAGACTGTGGACCACTGTGAGTACAGTGGATCTATTACTCAGACTGTTCTCTGGTTTATCTTGTGTGCATGTTTTTCCATGCGAGACTCATGGAAAACTCACAGAAACAAAACAACATTTCTCTTGCATCTCTATAAGATTGAAGAGAACATAGGTTGGGACTCTTTCATAGCCTATTTGCCAAATGTTTCTTGTTTCCTTGTTTCCAGTAAGTGAAAACATGAGGAAGGCAAGATGACCTTAAAAGCAAGCCAAATCAGAGTAATCATTTGTAGACGTTGTGTTCCAGGGGGCATCAGAAGCATCTTGACAAGTTTGGACATTCTGGTCTTCACCCCAAGTGTTATCAGCACCATGAAATCTCACGATATCTTGTTAGGAAAGGCAAGAAAAAAAAATGGCAGCCACCATTGAGCAGGCATAAAAACACGTAAGAAAATAGTCTCCGCCTGAGAATGCCCAGAGTTCTTGAACTATTTCAGAAGTCTAGAGCCTGTCTCCAATTTCAGTAAGGCAGTTTTGACTGGGAGCTAATTTCTAACACCAGAACGTAGGAAAACACGAATTATAGACATGTGGAATTGTGGGTGTTTAGATCAATATATTACAGAACCAAACTAAACTGAAGACAAATAATGTTATTTTTCCAATGTTGCAAAAATAATTAGACTTATACAACGAGTGACAAAAAACTGAGTGAATTGTCCTTCCCTCTTCTTTCCTTTCCCAATTTTGTTATTAAAATGTTCTTTCATGTATGCTGTCTTAATTTTAGTACCAATGAACCTCTCTTCTCAGTTTCTTAGTTCTATTGTAGATACACATACATGCACACACACACGAAAGCTGAATAAATCAGCCTATATAAAAATAATAAAAATAAGTTTTATTTTCTTTTTCACTGCTAAGAAAAAAATGAAAACTAAACAAACAAACAAACAAAAAACTTGGGCTATTTAAAGCAGGACTGGGACAGAGATTAATTCACATGGAGTCTGATAAAAGTTGTTATTCTTTTGGCATTTAAGGTACAACTGAAGACCTTAAACCTATATTATGGAAGATAGGATTCTTCCTCATGATAAGCAACAATAAGCTATAGAAAAGTAAAATAATGATGTTATGTTGATGTGTTTGCTTTGTAATGCCTGGATAGTTTCTGAGTAGAGGAAAAAATTTCCAGTCTGGTAAATTCTTCAGGTTTATCTTTAAGCCTTCCAATGACCAAACAGAGAACTAAGACCATATGGCTCATGAGAGAAAATAACTAATGCCCTTTGTAAATTGCAAATTTCCTCATTTAAATCTAAGTGAATCCATGTTGGTGTTTTTCATCTTGGAAAGTAGAACAAGCCTTAGTTTATCTCATGGGTAAACTTTATGGACAGATTTAGGAATAATCCAGCCTACGCTATAGTGAGACAGCCAAGTATAAAGGGGTCCCGGAGAAACTCTGATCAGCCTGCAGGTGGGGAGGAGTGCACACTGGGGTGGATCCTTGGGAAGCTAGCATCCTTTGCAGGGCGAGGAGCCTGCGTCTCCTGTTCGGGGGGTAACGGGGATTCAATCTGTGAGGCAGGAAACCTACTTGCAGGACTCCCACTTTGCTGAGAGTCCCTGTTTCCCTTTTTTTTTTTTTTAACCTTTTCACCCAATAAACCCTGTTCTTCTCACCCTTCAAAGTGTCTGCAAGCTTAACCTTTCATGGTTGTGTAATACAAATCAGGCTAAGGAGAAAGTCCTACAACAATAGTATTCAATCTTTCAAAATATTTCAAGGTTAATCTATTTGGCCTACAATGAAGATCACAAAACAGTCTTCAAAGTCTAATCTCTAGACTCAGTTTAGAAGAATGATGTTTTAAAATATTTTAGTTAATTAATTATGAAGGTAGACAGTAAATATTTAAAGATATACAATACAGTAATATAATAGATATTCACATAAAAAATTGTGAAAAGAGTATCAAACACTGCAAAAGCACTTTGGAAACATTTTCCTTGCAGTGGAACTTATCAAGACATTATTATTTAAAATTTATACATTTTGATAGTAAACATTTCAAATAAAATCTAAAGGAAATATTAACTCTTATTAAACCAAAGAGGACTCTTAACATCTATTCGCCTTTTACTTCAGTACAATTAAAAGCAATTTGTGGATGGAATCATTCTTCTGAGGAAAATAGGAAAAGCATGAATCCCCTTTAAAAATTATGGTAACTATTTTCTTCTAAATAGTTAAGTCATAATAGGAAAAATGTCCTGATACAATTAAAAAAACACCCACAATACTAAGAACTAAGAAAATTATGACTTTAATTTAAAAGAATCTACTTATGTCAAGATTGATAAGAATCAGATGTTGGAATTAGCTGACAAGGAATTGAAAGAAGATATCATAAAAGAGTTTCAACAATCATTACAAATTATGTAGAAACGAATGGAAAAGCATAAAATATCCATAAAGAAAAAAAACTATAAAAGAAGATTCAAATGGAAATTATAGAACTGAGAAATAAAACAATCTTAATTTAAAAACTCGCTGGATGTTCTTAACAATAGATTGAATATAATAGAGAGTAGAAACGGTACACTTGAGGAAAGAACAATAGAATTTACACAGTCCATAAAAAGAAAGAAGATACATACCAAAAAAATATATAGAAACAACTTTATATTATCCAGGCACAGAGAAAGAAGAGAAAGAGCATAGAGGTGCCAGAATATTTGAAAAAATGTTAACTGAAAACTTCCCATGATATTCAAGACACATACTCATACATACAAGATGCTAAACAATTCCCAAACAGAATAAAACCCAAAAAAAGTAATATCAGAACACATCATAATTATATCGTTTAAGGATAAAGAATGCCAATTCAAATGACAGATTTCTTGCCTTAATCCATAAGGCAACAAGGAATTGGCACAGTATCTTCAAGTGCTAAAAGAAAAGTTACATTGTCCATGAATTTTTTATCCACCAAAAATATGTTTCTGGAACAAAGGAGAAACTGAAGCATTCAAAAACAAAGGAAGACTTTTTTTAAAAAGTCTCTAACAGGCCGGGCACATTGGCTCATGCCTGTAATCCCAGCAGTTTGGGAGGCCAAGGTGGGTGGATCACTTGAGACCAGGAGTTCGAAACTCGCCTGGCCAACATAGCAAAACCTTCTCTCTGCTAAAAATACAAAAAGTTAGGCAGACATGGTGGTGCACATCTGTAATCCCAGCTACTCAGGAGTCTGAGACACAAGAATTGCTTGAACCTGGGAGGTGGAGGTTGCAGTAAGCTGAGATGTTTCCTGCACTGCCCTTCAGCCTGGGTGATAGAGCAAGACTCTGTCTCAGGAACATAAAATAAAATAATAAAAGAAGCCTCTAACAGACCTATCTATCCTTCTAAATTGGCTAAAAGAGGTGGGGTATGATAGTGGCTCATGCCTTGCCTGTAATTCCAACTTTTTGGAAGCCAAGGTGGGAAGATCACTTGAGGCCAGGAGTATGAGACCAGCTTGGGCACCATAGAAAAACCCAATCTCTACACAAAATAAAAATATTTTTTTAAAAATTCAGCCAGGCGTGGGGATGCATGCTTGTAGTCCCGACTACCTTGGAAGCTGAGGAGGGAGGATGGCCTGAGCCCAGGAGTTCAAGGCTGCACTGACCTATGATTACACCACTGCACTCCAGCCTGGGTGACAAAGCAAAACCCTGTCTCTTAAAAAGATGTTTGGCTCCATCCATGTCTCTGCAAAGGACATGATTTCATTGCTTTTTATGGTTGCATAGTATTCCATGGTGTATATGTACCATATTTTGTTTATCTGTTCTATTGTTGATGGGCATTTAGGTTGATTTCATGTATTTGCTATTGTGAATGGTGCTGCCATGAACATGAACATGCATATGCATTTATAATAGAATGATGTATATTCCTTTGTGTATATACCCAGTATTGCTGGCTCACATGGCACTTCTGCCTCCAGGTCTTTGAGGAATCATCACACTGTCTCCCACAAAGGATGCCATGCGCAGGAATGGAGAAACAAATACCACATGTTCTCACTTACAAGTGGGAGCTGAAGGATGAGAAAACATGAACGCATGACGGGGAACAACACTCACTGGGGCCTGTTGGAGGGTGGGGTTGGGAGGAGGGAGAGCATCAGGAAGAATAGTTAATGGATGCTGAGCTTAATACCTAGGTAATGGGATGATCTGTGCAGCAAACCACCGTGGCACACATTCACCTATATAACAGACCTGCACATCCTGCACATGTATCGATAAACTTAAAAAAAAAACTTGAAAAAAAAAACTCAAAATGAACCAATGATCTAAATATAAGAGCTAAGGCTCTAGGCCAGAAAGCAAATCTGGCATTGACCCAATAACACTTAAAAAAAAAAAAAAAAGAAAAGAAAAGAAAATAAAGAAAAAGAAAAATAATAATTGGAGCATAAGGAAGGAAGAAAAAATAAAATAAAATGCTAGCAGAAATATGTGAAAACACAATACAGTGCACTGTTTTGTGTGAGTTTTACAACATATTCAATGACTGAAACAAAAATCATGACCCCATCTGATACTTAGTACAAT
>NW_012102587.1:1790475-1810947 GCF_000951045.1 Mandrillus leucophaeus | reverse complement strand
CGCCTGGCCAACATAGCAAAACCTTCTCTCTGCTAAAAATACAAAAAGTTAGGCAGACATGGTGGTGCACATCTGTAATCCCAGCTACTCAGGAGTCTGAGACACAAGAATTGCTTGAACCTGGGAGGTGGAGGTTGCAGTAAGCTGAGATGTTTCCTGCACTGCCCTTCAGCCTGGGTGATAGAGCAAGACTCTGTCTCAGGAACATAAAATAAAATAATAAAAGAAGCCTCTAACAGACCTATCTATCCTTCTAAATTGGCTAAAAGAGGTGGGGTATGATAGTGGCTCATGCCTTGCCTGTAATTCCAACTTTTTGGAAGCCAAGGTGGGAAGATCACTTGAGGCCAGGAGTATGAGACCAGCTTGGGCACCATAGAAAAACCCAATCTCTACACAAAATAAAAATATTTTTTTAAAAATTCAGCCAGGCGTGGGGATGCATGCTTGTAGTCCCGACTACCTTGGAAGCTGAGGAGGGAGGATGGCCTGAGCCCAGGAGTTCAAGGCTGCACTGACCTATGATTACACCACTGCACTCCAGCCTGGGTGACAAAGCAAAACCCTGTCTCTTAAAAAGATGTTTGGCTCCATCCATGTCTCTGCAAAGGACATGATTTCATTGCTTTTTATGGTTGCATAGTATTCCATGGTGTATATGTACCATATTTTGTTTATCTGTTCTATTGTTGATGGGCATTTAGGTTGATTTCATGTATTTGCTATTGTGAATGGTGCTGCCATGAACATGAACATGCATATGCATTTATAATAGAATGATGTATATTCCTTTGTGTATATACCCAGTATTGCTGGCTCACATGGCACTTCTGCCTCCAGGTCTTTGAGGAATCATCACACTGTCTCCCACAAAGGATGCCATGCGCAGGAATGGAGAAACAAATACCACATGTTCTCACTTACAAGTGGGAGCTGAAGGATGAGAAAACATGAACGCATGACGGGGAACAACACTCACTGGGGCCTGTTGGAGGGTGGGGTTGGGAGGAGGGAGAGCATCAGGAAGAATAGTTAATGGATGCTGAGCTTAATACCTAGGTAATGGGATGATCTGTGCAGCAAACCACCGTGGCACACATTCACCTATATAACAGACCTGCACATCCTGCACATGTATCGATAAACTTAAAAAAAAAACTTGAAAAAAAAAACTCAAAATGAACCAATGATCTAAATATAAGAGCTAAGGCTCTAGGCCAGAAAGCAAATCTGGCATTGACCCAATAACACTTAAAAAAAAAAAAAAAAGAAAAGAAAAGAAAATAAAGAAAAAGAAAAATAATAATTGGAGCATAAGGAAGGAAGAAAAAATAAAATAAAATGCTAGCAGAAATATGTGAAAACACAATACAGTGCACTGTTTTGTGTGAGTTTTACAACATATTCAATGACTGAAACAAAAATCATGACCCCATCTGATACTTAGTACAATAATATTTAAAGTGGGCAAGACAAGGATTCTAAATTAAAACGAGGTTTCCACTCTTCATAGTTCCCAGGATGTGGTAAAACATTCACATTAATTCAGCAACTCATAACTTGGGGGTTTTGGAAATTGCAACTTGAAGCAAAATTTAAGCAAAACTTATAATGAAAATAACTTTTAACAGTGTTTTTGAAGTCACCTTTGCAAAAATTATTAACAGTGAGAAAATGTTGACGGTGAAGAGAACTGATCTAATAGACTCTACCTTGCCTTTCGCCTCCAAACTGCTCTTGATCAAGCTAACTTTGGGAGAAATTTAGTTTATAGTTAAATATCATTTCATTTAAATGATAATAGCCCTTCCCAAAACTAAACTGCTTCTGTAAAACTAATGAGAGTCCACAAGGTTAGGATTATGAGAGGTGCCGAAATTCTGCTAAAATGTAGGCATAGTTAAAGGATAATCATCTATTGCCGCAGAAGTCACAAGTTTTATAACTTCCTCAATTACTCCAGTAAGTAACATCACTATTGTAAAACCTAAGAGAGGCTTTCTGAGATGTCTTTTCAGACTTTCGCATTTCTAACAACTAGATGACTTTATGTGGACCTGCAAGTCATGATTCAACCCGTTCTGTGGCCCCACTCAGTAGTGAACGTAGCACACAGGGTCTATTTTCCACACCCTCAATTTTTTCTTTCTTTCTTTTTTTTTTTTTTTTTTTTTTTTTTGAGACAGGGTCTCACTTGTTTCCCTGGCTACAGTACAGCGACACAATCTTGGCTCACTGAAGCCTTGACATCCCGGGCTCAAATGATCCTCCTGCCTCAGCCTCCGGAGTAGCTGTAATCACAGGTGTGCACCACCACTCCTGGCTAATTTTTGTGTAGAGATGGAGTTTCTCTGGTCTTGAACCCCTGAGCTCAAGTGATTCTCCCACCTCGGCCTCCCAAAGTGCTGGGATTACAGGTAGGAGCCAGTGTCCCCAGTGACAGCCCTATGATTTCGTCCCCAGTAAATTAGCATTCCCCATTCCCAGACCCTTGCCCTCCAACTATCTTTAAAAATCCCTAGCCTCTAAATTTGGGGGAAGATTAATTTCAGCAATAATAAAACCCTGGTCTCCAGTTGAGCTGGCTGTATGTGCAGTGAACTCTTTCTCTATTGCAATTCCTCTGTCTTGAGAACTTGACTCTGTCTGGTGAAAAATTGCTGTACATCATTTCTCTTAAATTCACAATTTCCAAGAACCTATCGACCACATTAAGTAAGGACTTACTCTACTTTGATGTGACATATGTATGTTGTACAACTCAGAGCAACAACTATGAAAACTAAACGGATACACTAAAAACACTATTCAAAATCAATATAGTTTTTTTCAAAAACCACCAACCTACCTACCAAATAAGCAAACAAAACTAATAAAAGTCAAGTATTAAAGCGGCAGACAAGTGTTATCATAATAATTACCTTAAATGTAAAAATTCTAAATATGCCAACCACAAGATATAGATTAGCAGAGGGCATAAAGCAACATGACTCAACAATTTGCAATGCACAAGAAACAATTTAAAATTCAATGATGTAGCTAGATTAAAAGTTAAAAGATGGAAAATAATTTACCAGGCATACACTAATAAAAACTATTTTAAAAATAAGAGTGGCTTTGTTAACATATGGCAAAGTGGACTTCACAGCAAGCAAAATTACTAGACCAAGATTACCATTATATCATGATAAAGAATCAAACCACCACCAATACATTACAATCTTAAGTAGGTCCACACCAAAAGTTGGAACTTCAAATGAATGATGCAAGAACTGACAGCACTGGACAACACAATCAATGAACAGGTTCTAACTGACATACACAGCATATTCCACCCAAAACCAGAATACATAAAAATTTCAAGTGCCTTTGGGACATACATTAAGTTGTTCCATATCCTGCATCATAAAACAACCCCTAACACATTTTTTAAAATTTCAAACACATTTCAAATATATATTTTAATGATAGCAGAATCAAACTAGAAATAAATAACAGAAAGTCAATAGCAAAATTACTAAACACTGGAAATTAAACAATATGCTCCAAATAAGGCACAAATACATGTACTTGGAACTACTTGAAAATGAGAATACAACATATCGAAACATGAGCCGTCAGATAGAAAAATATACAGCATTAAATGCTAAAATTAGAAGTGAAGACAGGTCTCAAATCTGTAATCTGATATTCCACCACGAGAAATTGGAAAATAAAGAAGCCTGAAAGAAGAAGAAAGAAAATAATATAGATAAAGCCAGAAACCAATAAAATTTAACATCGGGGAAAAATAGTAAATATCAATGAGACAAAAAACTGACTTTGCCAAAAAAAAACAAAAAACAAACAAACAAAAAAAACCAAGAAATTAAATCAATGAAGCTGTAGTAAGAATTGTAATAACAAACAAAGAAAACACAAATTATGAATATCAGAAATAAAAGAGGTGAACTCATAAGAGATCTAGTAGTCATTAAAAGTAGAATGGGAATATTACATATAACCTCACGCTCGTATTTGACAACTTTAAAAAAAAGAACCAGTATTAAAAAAAAAACTGCCAAATTAAAGTAGAATGAGACAAACAGAATAACAATTACAAAAATTAAATTCATAATTAAAAAATACTTCCCCCATAATTTTCAAGTCCAGATGGCTTCATTAGAAAATTCTACCAAATATTTACAAAATAATTAATGCTAATTTTACACAATCTTCCAGAAAATAGAAATGAGGGAGCACTTCCTAACTCTTATGAGACTAGTATTACCCATGTTAAGGAGAAAGTTTCCTCAACCACCTAAAGTTCTTTGCTAAGCCTGAAAATAAAACTGACAAAGACAGGTTAACAGAACAAAAGCATACACATTTATCTAATGAAAATTACATGACAGAAGAGCTTTCACAAGGAAATGGAGATTGAGAGACCCAAAAAACATTGCATTTATATGCTGAGTCTGGTGAAAGAAATGGGTACTTGTGAAGAAACGTAACTGGACAAACGTGTGTCTGAGCCAAAGGTAATAAACTGGGGAGAACATCACAAGTCCTGTTTGTTCCCATTCTTTTCTGTGTCTCTGCAAGACATTCCTTTCTCCTGGTTATGGGACAGGACACCTATCACACAAGGATCTGCAAAGAAGGGAGGAGGTCAGAGAATGAATGATCTTTTTAGGTTTTCTGACTTGCTTTGGGGGAGAGGAATTCTAGTTTGTATGACTATCCTTGGGTGAGAAGAATTCTGGCTTTTATTACACAACTTGGGTGAAGAAGTTCTGCTTTTCATGGATTGTCTTGGGGAAGAATGGGAAATGGGAGGAAGGTAGTGGAAAGTCAGAAAGAACTTGCTTCTGAAGCCCTTTGAATATTCTTCAGTTTAAAGTACTCAGTATACCAAGGTGCCATTCTGTGGAGTATTGTGTTCTGATCCCCACATCCAGATACTAAAAGCAGAACAAAATAGTACAAAAAAAGAAAGAGGAAAGAAGGAAGGAAGGAAGGAAGGAAGGAAGGAAGGAAGGAAGGAAGGAAGGAAAGAAGGAAGGAAAAGAAAGAGAAAGAAAGAGAGAAAGAAAGAAAGAAAGAAAGAAAGAAAGAAAGAAAGGGAGAGAAAGAAAGAAAGAGTGGGAGTGAGTGAGGGAGGAATGAAGGAAAGAAGGAAGGAAGGAAGGAAGGAAGGAAGGAAGGAAGGAAGGAAGGAAGGAAGGAAGGAGAAAGAAAGAGAGAAAGAAAGAAAGAAAGAAAGAAAGGGAGAGAAAGAAGAGAGAGAAAGAGAGAGGGAAGGAAGAGAGGAAGGAAAGAAGGAAGGAAGGAAGGAAATAATAGACCAATAACTGTTAGAAACTCAGACGAAAAAACTCCTTAATAAGATATTAACAAATAAAATTCAGCAATGTATAATAACAGTTATATATAATGACTGACTTGGATACACTGAAGTTATGTAAGACTTCTTAAATATAATAAAATTAATCAACATAGTATACCATAGCAAGAGGCTAAAATAGGAAACTTATATGAATATACTCATTCACACAAAAAAGTATTTAACAATATTTGAGTCCCATTAATGATTTTAAGAAAAGAATACTCACCTTATAATCAGGAGCAAGGAATGGGACGCCACTCCCACCACTTTTACTAACTTAGTACTGGAAGTTTTATCCACTGCCTTAAGATAAGAAACTGTTCATATTTATAGGTGATATGATTATTTATATAGACAATCCCAAGAAATCTACAAAATATTCCTAGACCCAATACAAGACTTCAGCAGGATGTCAGGATACAGGATAGAAGATTAATTTTAAAAATCTAATTTCTATATGCTAAAATTGAGCACTCAGAAACAAAAATTTTAAAACACTATAACATGTATAATTAGTAAAAAATGCACTACTTAGGTTTACAATTAAGCATGCATAGCAGAATGATAATGAAAGAAGCCAAAGAAAACTTACATTCAAAAAAGTATACCATGTTTACAGACTGAAGATTCAATATAGAAAATATGTTAACTTGGCACAAATACATTTTAAACCACTTTTACCAAAATTCCAACAATAATTTTTGTAGACATAGGCAAGTTTATTCTAAAACTACCATGAAAAATCACAATTCCTGGAATAGTTCAAACAATCTTAGAAAGAATCAAGTAAGAAATCTCATTTTACCCACTATTAAAGTTTACTATCTAGCTACAGTCATCAACATATTGTTGAATTGGAGGAAGGAGAGACACAGATCAATTAAACAGAATAGAGGACCTGGAAATAAAACTGTATCAAGATTTATATATATACATCTACATATAGGGATATACATATTCTCAGTTGATATTTGACGAAAAAGAAAAAGCAATTCGATGGAGGCAAAATGGACTTTCAACAAATAGAACAGTTAGAAATTCATAGATCACAAAAAAAGACACTGAACCAAAACCCCAGAGAGCTCACGTGCTTAAAAGTAAAATATAAAAGTATAATCTTTTAGAAAAAAATAAAATAAATTTTTAGAATCTAGGGCTAGGGAAAGAGTTCTTGGACTTAATACTAAAGCATAATCCTTTAAAGGGAATATGGGTAAATTGGAACTAATCCAAATTAAAAGGGATAAAAGCAAAAAAATCTAGGGCATGGGAAAGCCTGTGTGAAGAGGCTAAAAAGATAATTCTAGACTCTATAGACTGGAAGAAAGTATTTGCAAATCAAATTTCTAACAAAGTGCTATTACTTGTATTAAGAGCTCTTAACATGACAGTAATAAAACCATCCAGTTAGATAGTGAGCAAAATATATAAACAAACCTTTCACTGAAAATATCTTACAAACGTCAAATAGAAGAAGTTGTTCAATTAGACATCAAATCACAATGAGATATCACAGCAGACTAATCAGAATGGCTGACATAAAATTGAAAAAAAAGTGACAACAGATGCTGGCAAGGATGCTTATAAAGTAGATCATTCATATAATGTCGGTGAACATGTAAACAGTATAGCCACTCTGGAAAACTGCATGAAAAATTCTCCTAAACATGCTATTACTATATGATCCAGAAACTGTGCTTAAGGGCATTTATCTAAGAGAAATGTAAACTCACGCTCATACAAAAAACCTGTATTTGAATGTACATGACAGTTTTTTCCATAATAGTCCAAAGGTGAAATGACTCACTTGATCCTTCAAGAGATGAATGAAGTGTGGTACAACCATGGAATGAAATAAGACTTAGTGATACAAATGACAGACTATTGATACACAAATTGTCAACCTATGTGAATCTCCAGGAAATTAAACTGAGATTTTTTTTTTTTTTACAGCCAATTTTAAAAGGCTACATCACAGGTAGGTTGTGGGGGTTGGAGGTATGTAGTTATAAAACAGCAATGTGAGGATCCTTGTGAAAATAGAATTTTTTTGTACGTTGACAGTGGATACATTGACCTACAAACAAGATAAAAATCAAGGAAACTAAATGCACACAAGCACAAACATATATGCATGCAATGAGTACAAGGAAAACCAGGATATCTGAAAGAGATGGATGGATTGCATTCACATTAGTATTCTGACTGTGATATTGTACTGTAGTTTTGCATGATGTTACTATAGTTTTGCAGTGGAGGAAGCTGCTTAAAGGGCACACAAGATCTTTCAGTATTATTTCTAACAAGTACATGAAAATCTATAATTAACTCACTTAAAGTTTCTGTTTATAAATGTGTATAAACTTTGTATAAACAAAGTAAATTGTTTCTGCTTCCAGGTCTGATGCATTTAAAAGTAATATTAACACCTTACATTGTGTAATAAAAGGAAATTTTTTAAGTGTAGTCACTATTAAAAATCAGATGATTAGAAAAATCCTACAGAAATGTATATACTGCATTGCCCAAATGAATAATAATAATGATGATTGCTTACAATAAGTAAGGCATTGTCTTGTTATGTTTCTTTACAACAGTAAATTGGTATAGGCAGCTCTATGATTATCATCATTTCACAAGTAAGAAAAAAAGAAATACAGATAGATTGAGCAGCTTCCCCATGATAAAAACAAACAAACAAGCAAAGACCCCGAAAAAACCATTAACTTTATGTATTTACAAGTGGGATAAGTAAAAATATAATAATTCTATACAACTGAACCAGTCTCATAGCTATCATTTGAAACAGTGCCTTTTCAATATGTAATCATGAGTTAAGAAATAATATTGATTTAACATTGTGCCTAATTTTGCAATTCAGCTTCTCAAGGGATGACTTAAACATTAGTTTTTTTGTTGGTGGTGGTGGGTTGTTTAACTTTTATTTTAAGAGCAGGGGTACATGTGTAGGTTTGTTATATAGGTAAACTCATGTCATGGGGATTTGTATTACACACTATTTCATCACTCAGGTATTAAACCTGGTACCCATTGGTTGTTTTTCCTGATCCTCCCCCTCCTCTCACACTCCATCCTCCAATAGGCCCTAGTGTGTTATTTCTCTCTATGCGTCCTTGTGTTCTCATCATTTAGCTCTCCCTTATAAGTGAGAACATGTTGTGTCTGGTTTTCTGTTCTTATGTTAGTTTGCTAAGGATAATGATGGCCTCCAACTTCATCCATGTCCCTGCAAAAGACATAATCTCATCCTTTTTTTATGGCTGCGTAGTATTTCACGGGGTACACGTAGTATTTCAAGCATATGTATTTTATCCAGTCTATCATTGATGGATATTTGGTTTGAATCCATGTCTATGTTACTGTGAATAGTCCTGCAATGAACATACATGTGCATGTGTCTTCATAATAGAATAATTTATATGTCTTTGGGTATCCACCAAATAATGGGATTCCTGGATTGAAAGGTAGTTCTGTTAAACATTAGTTTTAATCTTTCTTTAGCAATGATATGGTATAGCCTCAACTTTCAATATCAATGTCAATGTGTGATGATCCTGTTTTTACAGGAACTATTATAAATAAGACAATGTTAAGGTATCCAATCCATAGAATGTAAATATTAGGCAAGTAAAATACTTTGAATGTTTCATTACTTCCTCTTTATGCAGAAAGCTGGACAGCTTGAAATCACATATGAATTTTTCTTCTCTTTCTTTCCTCTGCCACGTCCAGTTACCACCTCTCAAGTTATGAGGAAAATCTAATTGGGCCACAAGGGCATGGCTACCTCTCACTGCCTTTTCATCCTCTTCACTTTCTCTTTTACTTTTCCTCTAATTCCTGTACACCTGAAGTGGCGACCAGTATGAGACTGGCGCTCAGAAAATACCATCCTGAAGGACAGCTGAGGGAGGGCAGAAGTGAAGAAAGGGATATGGAAACTTAGAAGGAGGAAGGAAAAGCAGAAGCCTGAGAAGAGGGGAGCAGTCACTAGGTTCTCCCCCAACCTAAGGCAACCTGTTGGATCATTTTCCTACTATCAATATCAAGGGCAGGTAACTATCACTGCTTGCTGTGCATTTCTTTGTCAAACTGTGGTTCACGAAGAAGTCCAGATCAAATATAAGTTGATAAAAATCAATAGGTGATTTTAAGAGCATTGAAATGATGTAATGAACAAATGGCACTGCAACTTATACAACTTGGTAAACACTTATAATTTTTATTATCTGATTTGTTTATAGGAAAATTCAGGAAAACTATTTAATAGATTTTAAAACTGTGTGTTGAGTTATATGTTCATTATTTTACCATACTGATTGTTCAATGGCTTAGATGTCACCCCTGGGTTTTCTTTCTTTAATGTTAAAACATTGACATGTTGCTAGGATGTGAACGTTAAGTAAGAGGAATAATTGCTTATCACCATCAACTATTATCGTCTAAGTATGATTTAAGCTCGTTGCATTATCCAGGCATTTAACAGGAGCCTAAGGGAATCAGACCAAGAATAAACACACTCTGGGTAAATTAGAGAAAAGAGCTGGGGAGTGCTGTGAGGAGGGGAAGACCTGCACTGACGACCCTGTGGGAGCATGTGAGAGGCATCACTTAGCCTGGAGAGCAAGCAGGCACAGGCGAAGAGATGCCAAGGAAAGTACAATCAGAGACCAAAGCCTCACTAGACTTATTCCACATTGTTCCTGGATAAATTTTATTTCGGCTTAGTTGTACGGTTTAAGTATTGTGTTCCTTTTCAAAACTATTCCACTTAGGGAAGGAAAGGCAGAGCTAATAATGGGGAACATGATTTTTAGCTGGGTTTTGTGCCGGGCTTCTGTCAAGCAAGAGAGCTTCGGCTACTGCAATGTAATGAGACGGATGTTAGACACATGCCTAAGCATGTGTGTGCATGTGTATATGCTTTCGTGTGCATAGAAGGATAGTTAGGCAGATACAGATATAGGTACAGATAGATATGTTAACATTAAAACCAAACTCTAACGTTTCTTAAAGAGGTTCAGTCTAAGGTAAGGTGAGTGACCATGACTTGGGAAACTTAGACTTAAGGAGTCCTGAGAAAGTGCACCAAAGACCGTCGGATTAGAGTTTGGTTTTATATGCATTTCAGGGAGCCAGGGAATATGGACAAAGTCATAAATCAATACGTGAAGGGTACACATTGGTTTGGCCTGAAAAGGTCTTGAAGCAGGGCTTTCAAGTGATAGGTGAATTCAGAGGTTCTTTGCTTTGCAATTGGTTAAACGAGTCAGTAAGCACCTGGGAATGTAACACCCACTTGCAGTTCTTGTTCGAAGATCTCGGGCTACCTGAATCTGTGGGCGCCCTGGGGAAGCAGGGGCAGAGGTAAACATTGTTCCAGCGAGGTCGTGTGGGAGGGCGTTTATATTGGTAGTGGTGCTTGACTGAGCAATACATGAAGGCCAATTTTGCGACTCAGAGGAGCGAGCAAGATGGCCAGTCCCTGCCCGCGAGAGTCGTAATGCTGAGCCCAGCCTTGCGAGTTACATTTGTGACCTGCTAGAGAGGGTCTAAAACTTCGAGTCTGCAGAAAACGTTTTAAATTAAGGATGCTATGTAGCAAAACTGATGGTCTGCAGGCGTGAATTAACCTTGCCTTGGATGGCCTTGGATCTGGTTTATAATTTGCTATGTTACTGCCCCAGCTTTGTTTCCAGGTCCCAGTGACTCTGGCCTTGCTTCTCCAGGTTCAGCCTGCAAGCAGGATGCTCATCATCATTCAACAGGATGCTAGGACTTGGTCGGGGCTTCAGAACTAGCAAAGTGAGGGATGCTAATTTAACAGTGCTTCTCAAACTCAGAAACTTTTGTAATGACTACTTGAAATAATATATTTTACTTGGTTGATTTTATACTTTGTACAGAGTAAAAAAATTAATGAAATTGCAAATTTACAATAGTATTACAGATTCTCCATATGCAGTGACTATTCTTTGTAATTTAGTTTAAGAAGAGGGAGAAGGCATAACATGGAAACATCCTCTCCTTTGTTATTCTGAAACCCTGTTCTAAGAACTCCTCTTCATATTTGCTTCCCTTTTGATAATCCTTGGGATAATAGACTCATTGACAGTTGTGCTCATGTGACATTTAAACATATACTGCCTCAGATTTATTTTTATGTATGCTGTTGCTTGTGCTAGATTGTAGTTCCTTTGAGATATCTTTAAGAATTAAAACAGTAGCTTCCTAATTGTTTGCAAGAGTAGATATAAATAATAAATGAGAAAAAGCGATTAAAACATGCCTTATACTATGCATTAAAGTGATGCCTTTTTTAATATTCCCTTCTCTGTTTCTATGATGAGAGAATGAATGAATCAGGCAGAAGGAAACTGACTATAGGCCACTGAGTGGTAGTAAACTAGAAAGGTCTATGGGAAGCTGAACTCTTTCTTTCTCATAAATGAACAGAGCCTATTAAATATGACAAAGTCATTTCAAATCCATTTATAAAACTCCTAAGAGGGTGAAGCTGAGGCACATCTCTTTTCATTTCTAATATGGGGCATGTTTTCTCAACAATGGTCTAATAACTCAACATGTGATGCTAGCAATTTTTATTCTCAGTGTGGTAGAAAATATTACCGAAAGCTCCAAAGAAACATGAGGTTCATGGCTGAGTGGAAGCATTTTGGCAAATGCTTCTGACAATGGTTTCTGTCTCTTGTTATTACTTAACTGAGAATTCTTAGAATGCATAGAATTGATTACTTCATATCATTTTAGGATTTAACTACTCTATCAGGAGCTAAGATACAGAATAATACTGATGGTACTGAAAAATGCATTATATTATATGAATATTTGATATAAAAGTCACAAAATATGCAGTTATTTGTAACTAGACTTACTAAATGTCAAAAGCAGAAGAACTTATAGGAAAGAGTCAGTCTAATTCTATTGTATTTCAGATTAGGTAAACCAGGTTAAAGAGCTGATTGGCTGAGACCAGCAATTTGTTCATGGTTTGATCAGTCCTCTACTCTGCCATAAAGTTGGGATACAGAGAGGAGTTAGATGAATTTTTTTAAATGGAAATCACAATAGAGCTCTGATGTGGAGACACAAATTTCTGAGTCATAGGCATATCAATGACTTTAAAATAATAATATTATTATGTTGCTGCTGTTGGTGGTGGTGGTTGCTGCTGAAAAATTCTACTTACGAACTTGAGTCCATATATGAATTAAAGCCATAAATAGAATTTTAACAAAAATGAAAATTATATGATCCCTTTTTAAAATAAAACTTATTATGTTCATAAATATATACAAGGTATCTAGGACAGTAAAGCCCAGGAAGCTATAGCAACAGGAATACAGAGGTTGCTTAGAAACACCTGAGGACAGAGCTCAGTTCCCACGTCCTGGGTGGGTGGATGAGCACTGTGATGGGGGAGGTGGCTGACTGTGTGGCTCATTGGCTGGCTGCTTCCTGATGGCGCTGCATCAGCTCTGCCATTTCCACTTTGGCTAAGAGTTTGCAAGCCTGGGTTTCCCACTCTCCCATCAGAGTCATAGATGTGCTGGCCTCATTTGATGTGATTTCATTCATGGGGCAAAATGAGAGTAGGATCAAAGACGATGCCTAAACATACGTCAGCATCTAAGGGTTGAAAAGCAAAGAGCCTCAAGGAAATATAAGTTTTCTGATTATCAGTCCTTTTCTGTCGCTACTATATCATGTTAGCTGAAGTTATGTGAGGAATTGTAATCTGTAATTATACACTAGTTTATACTTTTATGTTGCATACTCTAGTTTTGTTTATGTAAATTAACCAGAACCACATATTTGATATGCCCTGCACCATATAGCACAATTCTTCAGGTCTTCAGTAAATGCTTGATATTTGGTTGATTTTAACATTTTCTTCTTAACATGAATAGTTTTAAAAAAAGTTTTATTAAAAAGGTCAAGTTAGGCCAGGCACAGTGGCTTATGCCTACAATCCCAGCACTTTGGGAGGCCAAGGTGGTTGAATCACCTGAGGTCAGGTGTTCAAGACCAGCCTGGCCAACATGGTGAAACCCCATGCCTACTAAAAATACAAAACTTAGCCAGGCGTGGTGGTGCACGCCTGTACTCCCAGCTACGTGGGAGGATGAGGCAGGAGAATCACTTGAACCTGGGAGGCAGAAGCTGCAGTGAGCCGAGATCTTGCCACTGCATTCCAGCCTGGGTGATAGAACAAGAGTCCATCTCAAAAGAAAAAAGAAAAAAGAAAAGAAAAAAGAAAAGAAAAGAAAAGAAAAGAAAAGAAAAGAAAAGAAAAGAAAAGAAAGGTCAAGTTCATTATCATAGTTAAACTTTGAAATCTTAGAAGAATTGCTGCCTGTTGGAATATCTTAATGACTTTTAGAAAAGTTAATTTACTTCAAGTCTCCGCAATTGACATATCGACAACAGAATATACATAATCTTTACAATTTACCCAATTATAAATCTCTGAAGATGGACAGAGGCAAGGCTCAATCAGCAATTAACTAGTGAAGATTCGTTGATAATTTTAACCCTTTGAGAAAAATAAATCTGCCACTGTTCAACACATGTATCTAGTGATACAAATATAATTTCACATTTCATTCAAGAATGAATTCAGTTTTCATGGCTGAGAAGACAGTGCTTGAAAAGTTGTTTAATATATAAACGTCACTAGCTTTTAACATGAACTGTGAAAATCAACTTGTAACTCTGACCTCTGTTAACTCAAGATGGGTCAAATAGATATTGAGCAAAAAAATAGGAAAATAGTCTCTTTTCAAGTAAATTTGTCTTCATTCTATTATTTGAATGTACTTAATAAATTTATCATTTGTTTTTACATAATTCATAAAAATATTTAAATTTTTTCTTAAAAAAGAGAAAGATCGAAAATTTTCAGATTATGGAATTTGATTTTAGATTAACCTAGGCTCTAATACAGGTTATGACTCATGGCATTAAATCTCTATGTCCGTTATTTATAGTCTCTATATATTGACTCATCTATGCAATGTAAAAGGCTAATAGCATCTAACATTAGGGACTTTTGCGAGAATCAGGATTGTCAATACTGAGTATTATAGAAATTGGCATATGGTAAGACTATGATAAGTGGATACTGCTGTTGTAGTTTTCATTCCTCTATTTTTATTGCCTTTATTAAACATTTATCAATTAGCCATATTTATGGACAGCAATGATTGAGGAAGTGAAAGATGGGTAGAGATTTTTGAACCTGTTATTATTGGAACTACAAAAATAAACTATTCAATTTAGACAGTGATGCATGCTGAGCTTGTCAGCACGCTTTTCCTTTTTTCAGACTTTGCAAAAGTACCGTGGTCAGGTACCTCCTACCACAATGGTTAAGAACACAGCTTTTGTGCCAGACAGACATAGATTTGGCCTAGCTCTCTCTTCTACTTGTGTGGTAGAGGGTATTTGCCAAAGAAATCCCTATAGCAAAAAATTGGAGAAATCTGATTAGATGAATGTATTGCATTCATGGTGATATCATAGCTGTGACATCGTTTTAAAGATGATACCATTGGGGGAAACTGGGTGAAGGACATACTCCTCCATGTTATTTTTCACAACTGCAGAAAGTTTACAATTATCTCGATACAAGTTCAATGAAAAATGTCTAAAACACTATTTCTTGGCCTATATGTACTTCCAGAAACTTATCACTCCCCACCAAGAGGCATAATCTATTTTCTCTCTCCTGGAACCAGCTTCATAGTTGACATTTAGGAATCCTGAAAAAAGGCAGTACTCATATATATATATTAAATAATAATACCTACAAAAATACCCAGCCCTTACTAAACACGTGTGCTGGAAGCGCTCTAAGTGCTTTGTAGGCATGGACTTGTGTTTAATTTGCACAACACCATGAGGCACGTAAGTAATATTAGTGTCTCCAGTTAACTTTAGGTAGTTGAGATCTAGAGAGTTTAGATATTTGCCTAAGGTCCTACAGCTACAAATTTTTCTTTCCTTCTTCAAAGTGGATATTTTATCATTTCCCGAGTGTATCTGTGTAGAGTTATATCTTTCTGCCCTCAGGACAATCAAATGAGCCAGTCTTTGATGAGTTCCATTTTGAAAGACGAATCAATCCAGGGTTTTTGTAGTGATTTCATCCTGAATTTATCTTTGCAAGACTTTTGATATGGGGAGCTAAAGAACTGTAGCTATACAAACATCACTTGCTATGTATCAATGAGTTTCTCAATAGCCATGCATAAATACCTAAGAATGTGTGCTGTGTGTGCCATCACTTAAATTAGGCAGAAGTTGATGAGGGTGGCATATGAGGTATATGTACTGTGCCAACCACACAGAGGACAAGTAACTGAGTCCTGCAGGCAAGAAATGTCTCTGGAACCCAATTATCTTGCTTTGACACACAGCTCTGCCACTTTTTAGCTCTGTGACCCATTCAGTTCTCCAACTGAGATAATATATATAAAGTTTCAGTACAGATCCTGGATGCACAGTTGACACTAGCAAAGTCACCCATTGCTACTATTATTGTAAATTTAATTAAGACTCAGTGACATCTCTCAATGAGTTTACTGTCAAGCAGGAAAAGTCAGGTTTTACACAGTGCCATAGTCATGCACTGCCCCGATCCTCATGCAAGAAGGACTTATTGCCCAGCAGCATCCAGTATAAGCCCAGACAGCCTCCTGCTATCAGCTCCTTTAGAGTCTGCTTCAGCTGCAGAGTGCTGCCTCAACCACAGTCACACCCTTATGAGGACAGCCAGCATCCAGAAACTGACAGAGGGAGGATATCAAGGCCTACTACTTAAGACCAATGCAAGACAACTCTGAACAAGCAATCCTTGCTCCTGAGCCCCCGCTCTTCACTGGGTGGGCATCGTAATGTGACATCTTCTGTCCAACCCTGCTGCCACTCCATCTCTTAAGATCGTCTGTCCAAATGTGTTATTTGATCATGAAGTGCTGCGGTCACAATCTGGCCACAATGTACTCTCCACGAAATACTTTAAAGACTAAAATAGAGCATACATTCTCAAGAATGCACACACCCACACACATACACACATGGCATTTGTGCCTCTTGTAAGGAAAAAGAAAATGAGAAGTAAACGGTCCTGTGCTTACCACCATCAAGAACAAGAATGTTACCCAATCTCCTGAAATCTGTCGTGTATCTGTAACTTTCAGACCCCCTTGTTTGCTCCCTCAAATTGTCTTAGGTTTTTTACTAATTCGCTCCCCATGCTACCATTTAAATTTTCCTCTTTTTAATAGATAACACTATATATATATATATATATATATCTATATATAAAATTGTATAATTTTTTTTTTTCTCACTCAACATTATGGACCTGAATCTATCTATGTTGGCACATGTAGTTTAGTAAATTCTTCTTTATTTTATTTTATTATTTTACTTTATTCTTTTATTATACTTTAAGTTCTGGGGTACATGTGCAGAATGTGCAGGTTTGTTACATAGGCATACATGTGCCATGATGGTTTGCTGCACCCATTAACCGGTCATCTACATTAGGTGTTTCTCTTACTGCTATCCCTTCCCTAGCCCCTCACCCCCAACAGGCCTCAGTGTGTGATGTTCCCCTCCCTGTGTCCATGCGTTCTCATTGTTCACTTCCCACTTATGAGTGAGAACATGTAGTGTTTGGTTTTCTGTACTTGTGTTAGTTTTATTTATGCATTCTAATGCTGATGACACTTTGGATAACCTTTTCAAAAACTTATGAACAAGGCTGCCATGAATACATCTACATATGTCTCCCGTTATATAAATACAAGACTTTCTCTAAGATATGCAAAAGTAGTGAAATGCTTCATATTTACTTAACAAGATAATACTAAAATATTTGTATGATCACATTTGATTTTATTCTATGGGAGTCCTTCTGGCCACTTCTGCAGTCCCCAGGCCTAAGTCCAGGAATTTCAAACTGTTACCTTTACTGATTACTGGTCCAAGGATAAATATAGCCACAATTGTGTCTCTCAGAGTTTAACCCCAAGCAAAAATCATTCCCTGCTGCTTGCTTGCTAATTCAGATCAGCTTCTTATCACATGCTCTCAGCATATGTGATCTGGTCTTCTGACATTCACATCTAGATGCTAGGCATCCCCATCTTGACTCCAGGCGCCTAAGATCTAGCACCTTTGGTACTGACAGCTATCCCCCCAGATGTCATATGCCTGCAGGGTCAACTTTCATTTGCCTGTTTGCTTGTTGGTTTTTGCTTTGCATGGTCATTGTAGAACTCTGTTAATTTACACGAGTCCAGTTGTTTCTTATTAGTATGTGATAGCTGCATTTGGCTGCTGTGAGGCAGGATATTTTTCTCAGAGTCTCTAGTCACAAATCCACCATAATCAGATGCTGGCTGTTTAGGGCTTTTACATTTATGTCCACAAGTATGCTTGTATCATACGTATTTTTTCTTTTTCTCAGTGTCCTTTCCTGGTTTTGGTATCAGGATTATAAAATAAATTGGGAATGGTTTTTTTTTTAATAATAAAAAAGATTGGAAGAGTGTTCTTTAAATATTTAGCAAAAATTTTCTGCTAGTTACTATGTACAACTGATTATATGTCTTTATGATCATATCATTTTTTAGATTTTCCATTTCTTCTTGAATCAGATTTGTGTTTTCTCTATGAATTTGTCTCTTTCCCATAAGACTTCAAATATATTGGTATTAAGATGCATACATTCAATATTTAGTGAGCAGCCTCATTGTGCCAGACCCTATTCTAAGTGCATGGACTATGAGATTCCTTCATTTATGACTCATATATCCCAGTAGTCACTAGAACATTAAACGTTCCTTCACAATAAACCTGAAGACCCATGTCAGTAAGCAATCTATAGCCTAAATGTTGTTTCCGGTTTTACCATTTCCCATCTCTTTATTAATAGCAAAGTCTTCCAATCTTTTTAGTTTTTGTGGAGTAATTATAAATAATTTTAGCATTTATTCAGCTGTGTACAGTATCCTGACCTTCCAAATGCACTGCTGTTTATGTAATAAATGCAAAAGTAGGATATTAATAAATGTTTGCTTTTATTTCAATCAATCCTCGGACTCTTTTGCTTCCCCTTTTGCTTACCTCTTTGATTTTATATCCTCATTGATTCTCTGAAACTTTTACACTCTACAGTGGCAACGAGAGACCGGAAAAGTAATTCAATGACATACTGAGAGCTGAGTTCCTAGGAACGGCAAGGAATAAAGGAGGGCTCAGAGACAGAACAAACTTGTTCAGTTTAGGAGATTCAATTATAACCTATTCTTTTAGCAGATTAAAATGGAGGTGTTCCTGACTATTAAAGTAAATCTAAACTATCAAATTTAGTTACTTAACAGCTCTTAAAAATTGTGCATGAAACAGGAAAATAAATTTTATTTAATCTCTCAATATCAGTTTGCCTTACGAAAGTAAAATTATGTTTTTAAAATATTTTAAATTTATTTTCAACACCAAATGCTAGAGATAAAAACAACTCAATTTGTTTCTACCAATATTAAGTAATCTTAAACTCATTTGAATCCAGATTCTTTAGATTGGTTTTAAACTAGCAATAAATAAGCACATAAGAATCCAGATTCTTTAGATTGGTTTTAAAGTGGCAATAAATAAGGACATGCAGGTGACCTAAGAAATATTCTGATATTATCTTCGGTAATCCTTGTGTTATAAACGCATTATCTACTGATTGATAAATAATGGGTTATATCCTTCCTGTAATAGTTTTCTGGACTTCCTCCATATGTTTTCAGAAGAATTTAGAGTTAGACCAAGTGCAGATTTTTTTTCAGCTGTAGATCACAGGAGGAGTTTCTGTTCCTTCCCTGAATTCTTAGATAATGGAGTAAATTAACCAGCAATACGATGCATAATTGTCCAAGTACTTAGAAAAAAGTAGGCCAGACAAATTGTTATTCAAAGGTCGAAAGAATATACATAATATTGTCTCTTTGATTTACAAATACGAACTGGTTGACTCAATATTGCTCAAAAAAGCACATTAAGTTTGTCTTTCTATCAGTGTCAAGTATAAAATTCCACTGGTGCAGCTCATCCTGGTAACATGCTTGGCCCCATATCTGTATGAATTTCAGACCAGAAAACTCAGGAAATCTAACTGGTGGGCATAGCATTAAATAGCAGTAGTTGAACTCTAACATATGTTTAGAACTGACTATGTGCAAAGAATTGTAAATAATTGTTTAAAAATTAATTATAAACATTTAATTTTCATAATGTATACAATGTATTGATGCTTTTTTGTATTTGAAGAAAAGTCTAGTTTTAGAAGTTAATTTATGGAACATCAAATAGGCAGTTAAGAAAAGAGGTAAGAGTTACCCCCAGGCCTATATGATTCCCAAGTCCATCTATATTCTTCATGCCAACCCTCCATATTCACTGTGGTCTTTCCACCATTTTTTTCTAATGCCCAGTGACCACATTTTAGGAGTTATAAGAGAAATACTGTGTGTATGTGTGTATGTGTGTGTGTATGTTTATTGAAGACAATGAAGAAAATGTAAAAAAAATGGTAGCTAAGTTCCAAAAAAAGGCATAGAAGAAAGGAACTTAAGAAAGAAAGATTCGTACGTAAGTTGTATTTCTCCATATACCTGAATCTCCTTGTTGAGAAAACTTGCAAAAATTTTCTCCTTCCCTGTCTCAGTTCATTTATCATGCAGAATAAAGATTTAACAATCTCTGTCCTACATTTCCCACAGGATTTCAGATCAAATAAATAAAATCAGAGTCTATGCATCAAACTCAGCAAATGTGAAATCACCAGCAAGGTTAAATCATGAACCAAGGACACCAGACACAGCGCTGTCTAGTTTTGTTGGATTATGAAGCCATTGATGTCATTCAGTCATTCACTTCTTTCAATCAACAATTTTGTTCTTAGTGCCAGACAAAATCATACAGGATCCTGCCCTCACGCAAGTTATAACCTAGTACTCTCCAATACATTATTTAAGTAACTATATATCTACATGAAAAAA
>NW_012102587.1:1778790-1789495 GCF_000951045.1 Mandrillus leucophaeus | reverse complement strand
TCATGTAGAGCTTTGTCTGCCATTGGAAATATTTGGAAATTTTCATAACATTGTTTTATGAGTGGTAAAGCTGTAATATTTTCATTTAAAAACATCTGTCTGACTCCAGCACAGAAAATAAATTGGAGTTCAGGAGGAACAAAATTAGATAGAGATTGGCCATCAGTTAGATTGGTCGACTTTCTAATTGGAAGCTCTACTTCATCCAAAACACACTGTTATTACAGTAGTGCTTCAAATATAATAGAAGGACTGCTGTATTCTTAGCTATGGATTCAATATCTGTAGAATAAGCTTGTTTGACTTCACTTTACTCATGATATTTTTAAATGCCTCTTCAGAAAAATTGAGTAATGTTTTTCCATCACTATTTTGTTCTAGAGTAGCTGTAAAAGGATTTCAAGGTTTTGATTTCAGAAAATGCATTTCTAATGTTTTCCACCTTTGCTCTTGTGAATAACAGAAGTAGATACAAAGTTCAGTTGTCTCCCATGTGTCTAATCCTAGGATCTCTGGGAAGCACATTGCAAGGCAGGCAATAGAGTTCACTCCAATCCCCAATTCTGCTTCTCGGCTTTTCTTCCTTTTACATCAACATGCCTCTGTTGTCTACTAAATAATGACTGAAAAAATGTCTGTGCCTTTATGTAAACATATTTTGGCACTTAAGGAAGATTTGAGAGAATATGTTCATTTCAAATTTTAAGACATTCCAGATGTTTTCCTTTAGTGCAGCAGTTTCCACGCTTTTTGGCACCAGGAACTGGTTTCGTGGAAGACAATTTTTCCACAGACCGTAGTGGGGGATGATTTGGGGGTGATTCAAGTGCATTGTATTTATTACACACTTTACTTTTAGTATTATTACATTGTAAGATATCATAAAATAAATTATACAACTCATCATAATGTAGACTCAGTGGGAGTCCTGAGCTTGTTTTCCTGCAACTAAATGGTCCCATATGGAGGTGGTGGGAGATAGTGACAGAAGATCCTCATTAGATTCTCATAAGGAGCACACAACCTAGATCCCTCGCATGCACAGTTCACAATAGGGTTCACACTCCTATAAGAATGTAATTCCATCACTGATATGACAGTAGACAGAGCTCAGGTGGTAATTTAAGTAATGAGGAGCAGCTATAAATACAGATGAAGCTTTGTTTGCTCTCCCACCTCTCACCTCCTGCTGTGGGCTCATTTCGTAACAGCCCATGAACCAGTACTGGTCCATGGCCCATAGGTTGTAGACCCCTGCCTTACTGAATAGACAGCATAAGTGAATGTAGTCAAGGGAAAGAGAGTTGCAGAATGTGAAAACTGAGAACACATGTTTTGGAGACAGGACAGGGGAAGAATCTTTGGAGATTAGGTACCACAGTTGCCTTCTTTATCTTGGAGGGAACATCCATTTACAGCCTCTTTTTTCTGGCTACCCTTTCACTCATGCATGTCCCGTTCTGTTCCACTGAGACCATGTTGAAGTTCTATCAGTGGAGTTCTACTCTTTGTATATAGTGACTGAAGCCTGGACTCTCTGGGACCACTGTATTCTACCAAGTGAACATTCACCAGCCACATTCGCTTAACAAAATCTGGTACATTTTGTTAATCATGGAAATACAGATTTTGCAGCTCAGTTGCTCACATAATTCCATATGGATTGTAGACTGAGAAGCATCTGTCACGTTTATTGTTTAGATTTAGTTTCCTATGGTACCTAGCACAGTTATAGCCATGTTAGAGCCATGTCACATACTGCTCTATGAATATATAAAATAAATACACCTTTGCTAAATAACTAACCTAAAGAAATGGACTGATACATGAAGCAGAATTTTTAAATTTTCCACATGGAGAGTTGAGAACTCAAAGCCCATTTAGTATTCATAAGAATGATAGGTTGTCCATCACATTTAAAGAAAAATGAGGTGACCTTTTGCCTCATTGTTAAAAAAATCAGTTCCTATGTTTTGTTCTGTGTTACTTATTGATGGTAAGTGCACAGTACCTATTAAAACCTTGAAAATTAAATCAAGCAGTCATTTGTCTGCCAAGTGCCAAAAGTATTATTTGGTTGACTTGTTTCATAAAATTGAGTAGTTTGAGTTGGCAACTTTTTCTTAAAAGGCCAGGTGGTATTATTTTAGGCTTTAAGGGCCATATTGTCTCTGTCACAGCTACCCAGTGCTCCCATTGTAGTGTGAAAACACACATAGACAATACGCAAATGAATGACTATAGCTGTGTATCAATAAAATTTTGGTTTACAAAACAGGCTACTGTCACACTGGCCATAGGCGACCTCTCAACTAGTTCAGTTATAACAAAATCAACCCATATAAAGTTTAATTGGTGCTTTTTGTGATATATAAAAAGTAAGACACATGTTTTAGCGGTAAAAGCTTATTTTAAAATACTATATAGGCTGGATTAAATGCCAGTCCAAGAGAGTCCATGCTAGGATTTCAATACTGGTGGGAGAATGATAAGAAATCCAACCTCAGCTAGATAGGAGGTGGAGAAGTCCAAGTGTTTGCAAATGTTTTCAGTCTTCCTAAGGAAAACGCATTTAAAACATCATATCCAGTCATTAAAGTCAGAGTCATGAACCACCAAATGTCTTGAGACAGGTAAATAGTCAAACAAATACCAAGAGAGAGCTGCTCAGGGTGAAACAAGATGGGTGTAGAGCTGCCGCCATGCTCAGCTCTTAGCTGTGCATCTTCCGTATTTATCTGTGGTCACAAATATGGTACAGGTTTTGGGAAGACAACTGAAAAAAAGAAAGAACAAGTTTATTAGATGAAGCATTTATTTGTACTTTCTGTTTCCTTCAGTCTTTGCTAGTTCACCTTGCAGCATATACCAAAGAAATTTCCCAGGACACACTCTTTACCATCAGGATGCTTGAAGTCTACTTTGTAAGATATCTCTAAAAATATGAATTCGTCAAACACGTATCATGCTATCTTGGATGATCCAGAAAGATGTTCTATACCAGTGATTCTCAAATTGTAAAGCACATACAAGTTACCTGGGAATCTTGTTCCAACGCCGATTATGAATTGATAGGTCAGGGGTGGGGCCTGAAATACTTCATCTTTATCAAGCTTTCATGTGATGATGATTCTCTTGATGCATGGACCACACACGAGTTTCAAGACTCTATGCAATTTTAGAAGGCATCAGCAAGGGCTGTGTGGTCAAGAATTTCTGGACTAAGTGAGTATGGAGCTATGCCAGGAAACAGGGATTCATATTCAAATGCCTTACAACAAAATTGTAGTATAAATGGGTATATGAGGATAGATGTGATCATAGGAAGTGATCTGACACTGAGCTGAATCTGGTATCTGCTGTTGATCCGTTAGGTGTTCGGGTAATCAGTTAGAAGAAGGAACCAAAAACTGAAAGCAACAATAAGACTTTACTCACCCATTCAACAGTGTAAGCAAAAGGAAAAAAAAAGAGAGAGAGAGAGAGAGAGAGAAATACAGATCCCTCAGTGTTCTATTATTCCCCATGGAAGGACACTGGGCAAGGGTCAGGAGGATCAGCACAGACAAGAGGAATAATTTCATTGCCAAAGAACAAGAGGCTCCTACCTTTTTATGGACATGTGAGCAGGGGGTGGAAAGAAGGGGAAGGACTAAGAATGGAAAGGTACTAAGTAAGTAACAATAGGAAAAGTGTCGCAGCTAAGGCGACATAAGGAGGCCTTCACATGAAGGTGCCTGGGCTAGGAATGCAGACATGCATGTACGGATGGCCAGCCTGGGAGCTGCTGAGCCTAAGTTCTGGGCTGTACTTTCCACGAGAAAGCTGCAAAGCATCGTCTGCTAAGTTTGGTGTGAGAAGGGCAGATTATCCCCATGAAACCCTCCTGATGAAGCCTTGTAATTGCCTATGGTTGAGTCTGAAAAAATCACACATGGGTTTTTGCCTGGGGCAGGACTCCTCACCTATGTCATACCTCCAAGTAGCAACACTATTCAATTTCACCAATTGTTGCCAGGAAAGAATTAGACCTTCCAATTTTTTTTCAAGAGATGACGTTATATTGAAGTTATATTTATCTGTGATAAATATATGAAGTTATATTTATCTGTGAAATTATTTGATTTTCAAATCTTGACAATTATTTCTTAAGATGATTGTTCTTTTATTTATTTATTTATTTATTTTTTATTTATTATTATTATTATACTTTAAGTTCTACGGTACATGTGCATAACATGCAGGTTTGTTATATGTGTATACTTGTGCCATGTTGGTGTGCTGCACCCATCAACTCGTCAGCACCCATCAACTCGTCCTTTACATCAGGTATAACTCCCAATGCAATCCCTCCCCCCCTCCCCCTCCCCATAATAGGGCCCAGTGTGTGATGTTCCCCTTCCCAAGTCTAAGTGATCTCATTGTTCAGTTCCCACCTATGAGTGAGAACATGCGGTGTTTGGTTTTCTGTTCTTGCGATAGTTTACTGAGAATGATGGTTCTTATTTTTTAACACTTTGAACTCATAACATGTATTTTTGTTATCCTGATTCAGCCTGAGAGCCACCAGTTTGCAACTTCTGCTTGAAAGGAGACTAAAACTTGGCCGGAATACACAATTATGAAGAGACCATAGAGTGAGAAAGAAAAAAAAAGTCCATCCTTCGGATTGAGCTATTTGCAGCGTGAAAATAAGCCAATTTCTTTTTTATTTATTTTGTTTCTTAATTGATTCCATATTATGGGCCCCTGGACCTTCTCAGAGCTACCATGTTTTTCACACTTGAGTAGGAGATTTGTCCTCAGGCACAGAATTTCTGGGCCAGTTCTTGTTAAAATGTCACAGTTTTCATAGCTATAATTCATCACACTCAAGCACCCATGGAAACGACTGTCCACAACATGAACTCTGAGATCCAAAGTAAAAATGTTTTTCTCTGTCATAATAAACATCTCCTTGTGGAGCTGAAGATTAAATGGAGACATTTATTTTACTGGGCTATTGACTTTACTGTGGGGTACCTGGAATTCCCAGGGTGACTCACAAAGGAAGTGACAGTGATATGTTTGTGTCTCTTTAAATATGTACCATTGTGAGTGTCAAACTGCAAAGATAAATCTTTCTGAGAAATAATAGGAGACTTTCCGCTCTGGAAATGAATGGGCCTCTGGATGGCTATTTCCCAGGCTCCAAATATAAGGGCAGTTTTTGTCCACCCATTCCTTCTCTGGCATACAGATGTGCCAGTGCCTCTGCTGTACTGCTGTTCCTGTCTTTCCTCCCGCAGTCTCACTGACCACCCAAGCTCAGGCTTATCGCCGCATTTAGCAATCACAGCATTCGCTTTCAAATTGGTCTCTGTCTCCAATGTCTCCCAATTCAAATTAATTCCACACCTTAGGTAAAACCATCTTTTCAAATATTGTAGCTTTAATTTTGTCTTCAACATATTCAATGAAATCAATTCAAAGTCAAATCAGATGGCATTTAATTATTTTGTCTTCCACATATTCAATGAAATAAATGTAAAGTCAAATCAAATTTCATTTAATTAAATATTAATTTTTGTTTTAAAAAAGGAAAATAAGTAGATTGTCATCCAAGGCTGCCCCCATCTCCATCATTTGATCTTTATCTATCGCCAAGTTTTTTGCTACCTACATTTTTCAGGGTTATATTCTCAGCAGAAAGGCCTTTTACAGTTATATTCTCAAACCATAGCCTGTAATCCCTTCTTCCTTTCTCTTCTCTGTTTGACCCTTAATCAGCCTTAGCATCAAAATCATAATTTAACTCCACTTGGAAGCTTTTCTTTGTCCTCTTCATCCCAATAAAAATTTTTATTTTAGTTGTTCAGAGATTCCTTAATGTCTCTGGAGTTTTTGTGGGTGAAGAAATAGTCACACTACATGCACTTGGTTTAATTTCCTTAGAAATCTATTTAGTAGCTAACATGCATTTATCTATTAACCTAATCATAATACAACATTCAGTGATATATTAAATAACCAAAATCCAAATATTATTCCAACACTACTCAACTCATCCAAACTAATTAATTAAGCACAATGAATTTCCTTGAAGTCAAGAAGATAATTATAGACTAATTTAATCTAATGTTTCTAAGAAAATTAATTAAAATAAAAGCTTTACTAACTTTAAACAGACAAAAGAAACAAGAATATTGGCATAATTAAAACTTATTAATGTACTTACAAGTAAACCAATTATAAAATGTACCAACTTCTAAGATTTAAATTATTTATTCATAATTCCTAATTTTATTATTATTCTTATTCTGCTTATTTTCAAGGCTACAGTAATAACAAAAGGTACTCATTGTTCTACCTCTTTAGAATTTCAGTAATCTGTTAGTGGTTAAAAAGAGTGAAACCTCAGATTAGCCTGAGATGTTGATTTTTGGGACATGAATGGATTGATTCTTGTCTTAACATGGATCTTTGTACAAAGCTGAATATTTCTCAGAGTTGAGTCATTGATCATTTATACTTACGCATTGCTTGTTATAGCAAGTAAATGTGGATTACATATTCCATATAGAGATTTAAGTTTTTGAAGCCTATAACTTGTATAATAATTTAATTACTAACCCGTTGCCAGACATTTTGTATATTAGCTCTATTTGTTCATGTAATTGGAAATTCAAGAATGTTTTATCAATATCAGGAGTAGGAGTCCAGAGATATGTCATCCACTGGTAGATGAGAATTGAAATTCTCTTGGGCAGCTCTTACTTAAGAAACCATTGGCAATTTATTTGGAAACCCAGATCGTATAAGTACATCACCATCGATAGCAATTGTCTTCCATCTCTTTTTTCAGCCTGCTTATTTTGTGTTATCATTGTTGCTGGGCAGTCAATTGTGTAGATCTTAATCTTTATTGTGATGAATTGACTAACTCATATTCTATGATACCTTTATTACATTCACGTTTTATTATAAATCATTTTCACCACCTTTTATATTATAATTACATTTTTACAAATGAGTATCTGTACTCCCATGTTTATTTCAGCACTGTTCACAATAACAAAGATAGGGAAACAACTTAACTATCTATCAAAAAATGAAGGAATAAAGAAAATATGGCACATATACCAGAGGAGCACTATTCAACCATAAAAATATAAATCCTTTCATGTGCTACAACATGTATGATACTGGAGATCATTATGTCAAGTGAATAGACCAGGTAGAAAGACAAATACCACATATTCTCATTCACATGTGGAAGCTAAAATGGTTTGTTTCATGAAAGTAGGGAGTAGAACAATGGTTACCAGAGGATGGGAAGGGCAGTGGGGGAAGGATTGTATGAAGAAAGGTTAGTTAATGGGTACAAACATAGAGTTAGATGAACTGAATCAGTTCTACTGATTTAAGAATCAGTAGGGTAACTATAGTGAAAAGCAATTTGTTGTATATTTAAAAATAGCTAGAAGAGGAAATTTGAAATGTTCCCAATCAAAGAAATAGCAAATATTTTAGGTGATGGATATCCTAAATACTCTGATTTAATCATTACACATTATAAGCATGTATCAAAATATCACATGTATCCCAAAAATATGTACAATTACTATGTATTGATAAAAATTATTTTCTACTATACTTCATATTAGATTTAACATTTTGCATATTAATATAAATCAATGATAGTTCATAAATAACTATAAAATTATTATCAATTATTACCGATGCACAGTTTATCACCTGGTCATTAGAAACTCCTTTGTCTTTTTAGTGCTTTCTGACATTCTTGAAATTGTCCTTGAATTTTGCCAATCACAAGATAATTCATGCCCATCTGAAGACTTCAAGCTACTCTCCAAATGAGACAGGAGTTCCAGCAGGACTGTTTTCACAAGATATAGGTCACAAAGACCTGGCTGGTAAAACAAGATACTGAAAAGAAGGGGCACAAAACCTGCCGGAGAGTAAAACGGTGGTTTCTGGAGGCTGGAGAAAGAAGGCGTGAGGTGCTATTGGTCAACAGGTGCAAAGTGCCAGTTATGAAATAAGGATAATTTCTAGAGATGCTCTGTACAGCATAGCTTTGTAAACCAAAAATAAAATTCTAAGCACCTCACCCCCACCCTGCCCAACTATCTGAATGGATCACTCCTCTTGGCCAAGGGCTTTCCAAAGTTAACCTAAAAAACTGGTTCAGGCCATGATGGGAAGTGAAGGTTGCACATTGCTCACAGATGACCAACATTGACATCAACATAGAGACCATAAGGCTGAGAGAATAGACTCTATAAATCTGATAAGAAACATTTAAAATCTATTCTTGCTGAAGTCTACTACCTAGAGGTTTCATCTGCATGATAAAATCTTGGTCTCCACATCCTCTTATGGTAACCCAGACATTCCCTGCTATTGATTCCAGGTCTTTAAATAATAACTCTTTTAACTGATTGCCAATCAGAAAATCTTTGAATCTGTCTATGACCTGAAAGCCCCCGCTTCCAGTTGTCTCGCCTTTCTGGACAAACTCAGCATACATCTTACATGTATCAGTTGAAGACTTATATCTCCCTAAAATGCATAAAACCAAGCTATTGCCCAACAGCTTTGAACATATGGGCTCAGGATCTCCCAGGGGGTGTGTCCTGGGCCATTGGTCACTCGTTTTTGCCTCAGAAAAAACCTTTTCAAATATTTTATGGAGTTTGACTCTTTACATCAACAATTGCTATGGTTTACAATACTGTATTGTATACTTAAAAATTTGCTTAAGGAGTAGATCTTGTGTTCTTATCACAAAAATAAAATAATAATAATAATATAGAGGAGACTTTTGGAGGCAATGGATATGTTTATGGCATTAATTGTGGTGATGTGTCACAGATACGTATCTGTGATAGTGTCACAGATATATATTTTTCTCCAAAGTCATCAAATTGTATTTTAAGTATATACCAGCTTTTGTTACATCGTTCACATCTCCACAAAGTGTTTTAAAGAACATCTGGAGAACTGAACTGAATAAGAGTGCTCTCCTGGTACTTTTCTCTGCAGCTTGATGCTTGTAGCCCAAGGAGGCTGTAGAAGATACCAGAATGACTGCTAATCAGGAGCTAGGTGCAGCTAAAATCAGAAGCTTTCTGAAGAGTGCAATGGTCCAGTACTTTCACAGGCTTATTTTTCATATCAGAACCCCATGAGATATTACATTTATCCCCACTTCAATAGATCTTCCGTACTAAGGACATTCCTATCAAATTTCTCACATTTATGGAATGTGAGAAAATGGACATTCCTATCAAATTTCTCACATTTATGGAATGTGAGAAAAAGTTTGCTTTTGTGAATGAATAACAGAAAACCAGATGGTTGATATGTGCTATTATGTGAAACCAATAAACATACATAAAGTAATGTATCTAGTGTCTAGAATTGTACTTGCCACATATATAAATGCTCAATCAATATTTACTGAATAATTGAATAATAAAAAATGACAGAGGTTACCATGGAGAATTAGGTAAGCCATTTTCTTGGTTTTTCTACACTTCCATTTCCATTATGGTAAAATGAAAACAATAATAGTGTTGATGCCAGTGGGCTGGAGGAGGTCCCCAAACGCTGGTGGGACCTCAAATCCAGCTAGTGTCCAGTCTTTTGACACCACTGCAAGAAGGAATACAAGGAAGAATCAGAAAATAATGAATGTACAAAGATTTATTGAAAAGCAAAAAGTATGCAAACGAGTACAGTGTTTAGGACTGCTACCTTTGTGGATTTCTTCAACCAAGGAGTGAAATATTCATGAAAATTCATGAAAATTCCTGGAAAAGGTGGAGATTTCTCAGAACTATGGTTCTACCTATTTACACACCAAATATGAGTGTTCTTGGAGCATTATGGTGCTTGTAGTGTGTGATTTATTATGTTAATTGGCATATAGTGAGGTCCTAGGGGAAACCTAAGTCAAATCCAGCACCATGTTGAGTCTAGTTGCCTTTAGCCACCTTGGTCCACACTGTTTTTCAAGGTCTTATCAGCCCATAGCCTCTAGTCATGTGAAACTACTGTCTGGAATTTTAATTCTCCTCTGACCACCCTGTATTATTCCTGTTTCAGTGTCACCTCATAGATTGCTATAGGGATTTAAAATATCAATACATGTCAATTTCCTTTTAAATATAAATAGCTTAGTTTTGGTTACCTATCGTTATTTTTATTAACATCACCATAATTATAAGCTCTTCCTCATGAAGAAGGAGCTGGAAAGTTCTGGAGTAAATCATTCCTTAGAATTTATCACGTAAACCCCTTTGCCAGTCCTGGACTGAGCTTACACAGCTGCAAGTCTTGTTAGGGATTCAGTTTTCTGCTCGCCTCCCTGTCTGCTTCTATAGAGGAGGAGTCCATCCTTTTGATGTTAGACCACTATTTAAGGTGATAATCACCTTGCACTGCCTTCTCTACAATTCAGGTACCACTTTCCTGGAAACACATTGTCTTCTCTCTAGAATATATCTTAACCACAATCATCTTCATTCACTGTCGGTGAAAGTTGGGCCAGCCTTACCTGAGGTTGGAAGAAGCAGCTTTCATACAGGCTGTGGATTTGGTGGTTCCTGTGAAGGAAATAAAAAATATTTTATCTCCAAATATATTTCTCTCACATATTTTGAAATGGTTGCTTCGAGGCCAGCAGAATGAGATGGGG
>NW_012102587.1:1759645-1778740 GCF_000951045.1 Mandrillus leucophaeus | reverse complement strand
TACTAAGGACATTCCTATCAAATTTCTCACATTTATGGAATGTGAGAAAATGGACATTCCTATCAAATTTCTCACATTTATGGAATGTGAGAAAAAGTTTGCTTTTGTGAATGAATAACAGAAAACCAGATGGTTGATATGTGCTATTATGTGAAACCAATAAACATACATAAAGTAATGTATCTAGTGTCTAGAATTGTACTTGCCACATATATAAATGCTCAATCAATATTTACTGAATAATTGAATAATAAAAAATGACAGAGGTTACCATGGAGAATTAGGTAAGCCATTTTCTTGGTTTTTCTACACTTCCATTTCCATTATGGTAAAATGAAAACAATAATAGTGTTGATGCCAGTGGGCTGGAGGAGGTCCCCAAACGCTGGTGGGACCTCAAATCCAGCTAGTGTCCAGTCTTTTGACACCACTGCAAGAAGGAATACAAGGAAGAATCAGAAAATAATGAATGTACAAAGATTTATTGAAAAGCAAAAAGTATGCAAACGAGTACAGTGTTTAGGACTGCTACCTTTGTGGATTTCTTCAACCAAGGAGTGAAATATTCATGAAAATTCATGAAAATTCCTGGAAAAGGTGGAGATTTCTCAGAACTATGGTTCTACCTATTTACACACCAAATATGAGTGTTCTTGGAGCATTATGGTGCTTGTAGTGTGTGATTTATTATGTTAATTGGCATATAGTGAGGTCCTAGGGGAAACCTAAGTCAAATCCAGCACCATGTTGAGTCTAGTTGCCTTTAGCCACCTTGGTCCACACTGTTTTTCAAGGTCTTATCAGCCCATAGCCTCTAGTCATGTGAAACTACTGTCTGGAATTTTAATTCTCCTCTGACCACCCTGTATTATTCCTGTTTCAGTGTCACCTCATAGATTGCTATAGGGATTTAAAATATCAATACATGTCAATTTCCTTTTAAATATAAATAGCTTAGTTTTGGTTACCTATCGTTATTTTTATTAACATCACCATAATTATAAGCTCTTCCTCATGAAGAAGGAGCTGGAAAGTTCTGGAGTAAATCATTCCTTAGAATTTATCACGTAAACCCCTTTGCCAGTCCTGGACTGAGCTTACACAGCTGCAAGTCTTGTTAGGGATTCAGTTTTCTGCTCGCCTCCCTGTCTGCTTCTATAGAGGAGGAGTCCATCCTTTTGATGTTAGACCACTATTTAAGGTGATAATCACCTTGCACTGCCTTCTCTACAATTCAGGTACCACTTTCCTGGAAACACATTGTCTTCTCTCTAGAATATATCTTAACCACAATCATCTTCATTCACTGTCGGTGAAAGTTGGGCCAGCCTTACCTGAGGTTGGAAGAAGCAGCTTTCATACAGGCTGTGGATTTGGTGGTTCCTGTGAAGGAAATAAAAAATATTTTATCTCCAAATATATTTCTCTCACATATTTTGAAATGGTTGCTTCGAGGCCAGCAGAATGAGATGGGGGAAATTTGCATCTGTAGAGAATCTCCATTAATGTGACCATGTCTACCTTTTCTGTGCCTTTCTGGATCTGGGAGAGATTGATAATTTGACACTTTAAAAGTCTAAAAAGAAACATTTACCCTCCGTTATCTCCGAGGGAGGCTTCATCTGCATAGCAAGGCCACCTTTGCTAATCAAGCTTCTTCCTTTCTCTTTCTCATCACCTGTCTTGCCACTGAATTTGTTTAACCAGAATTCAAGCCATCATTCTTTCTGTCTCAATATAGTGTATAAGCTTCTGTTACTCTTTGAAAAGTTGAATCTTCATTCCAAAGGCTCCAGTTTCTGCACATTAAATAAATTTGTGCACCTTTTCTCCTATTAATCAATCAGTCTCAGGTCAGTGATTTTTTAGCAACCCTTTAGGGGGCCAAGAGCCTATGGCCCCCACACTTGGAAGCCTCTTATTGAAATGATTTTCTTTATCTGTTGGCTGAATCTCTAAAAATTCAAGTAAGCATGCCTTTATCAGTTGCATATGCCATTTAAAATGTATGCATATCTTAAGGAGAATAAGTGCAACTACTAATTTATCTTATCTCCTCACTTATTTCCTTCCTCCCACAAATATACATTGGGAAAACCCTTTTGTGTCAAGCATCCAGGCTTTAGGAGTGTAGAGACAATGGCTGTAACCTCTGTAAGCACAGAAACAAAGATTTTAATAATGACAGAACAGAAAAATGATTGACAAATGTTATCATAGTGCTTTTTGTAAGATAGCTGTTCAGAGTGGGGAAAGAAGGAAGTAATCAGCTCTTAGTGAGAGGTAGTGTAGCATGAAAGGAGGCCTCAGAGCACCTCTGCTTGCGTTGGATAAGTAGAACTGCACCAAATAGGCAGGATAGGAGGGGAAGGTTATTCTATGAGGATGAAGGGGTAAGTGCAGAACACTGAGGCATGAAAGACTACAGCATGCTTTACAAGCACAAATCAATAAAAATTGCTTAGGGTATGAGGAATGTGTGCGTGTGTGTGTGTGTGTGTGAGAGAGAGAGAGAGAGAGAGACAGAGAGACAGAGAAACAGAGGTGCTGGAAACCTATTCATGGCAGTCTCTGCAGGCCATGTGAAAAAGTTTGTATTTCATCCTAATGAGTTTGGTGAGCTGTTGATAGATTATAAGTACCGAGATGGACAGACTTATTAGTTAAATTATCTGTTCTCTTTTCTTTATTTTTCTTAGAGCACTGGGTAGTATGCTAAAGACAACCACCAAGAAAGCATAAAGTCCAAGAAGAAATGTCCCATGTATCAACCACACAGACCAACACCTGCTCTTGGCCTTGGGATTTCAAAGAAGAGAACATGGTCAAATTGACAAGACAGTCAGGAAATAGATGGGCACTGCTGTGTGAGGGGCACAAGTGATTGAAATGTCAGCATCTAATAGAAGCTTGCAGGAAGACGTTGTCAAATCTATCTTGTTTGGGCATGGAGATCTAGAGTGGATTCTTAGGAGAACAATTTTTTTGTTAACTAAAAAATTAAGCAATGTTTTATATCATGTGTACCTCATTTTTTTATCACAGTGGTCTATTATCTTTACTGATAACTAAGTAAAAGTCTACTCTGCTGGCTACATTGGCTGGTTTGGTTGTTTTACAGTAAAAAAAAAAAAAAAAAAAAAAAGTGTAGAATCTCGTTTTTAAAATGTCAAGAAAAATACCGTGGGACTTTTAAAAAGATGGAAATACATCTCGTTTTCACATTCTTCACTTGGCCAACTTCATGAAATAATGCTACCAAATAAGTAGCAATTTGGTCAATGGATAAATTTTTAAAACAAAAGTTTGAGTCATATGAAGAGTGAAGACCTCTTCAGTTATTTTAAATAAAGGTTAATATATGAATAAATTGCTTTCACACCTCCATAATTAAGCACTGAAGACCAGAGCATGAAGGTTTAAATTATTCAGGAAAGATTCTTGGAACTGTTTACAAATGAATTACCTGCTCTATGAATCAGTTATATAATACCAAACTTATTAATGCCCCTATTAATACAGCCTTTGCCTGATACAAGCAAAAATAATTCATATTTTTATAACACAAGTGTCCTACAGTAAGTCTGCCTGACCAACATTCAAAGCTATGCTCAGCTTGTTGGATTCATGACTTAGCATTACACTCAAAAGACACCTAGGTTCAGTTACGTGCACTGGCCATAGCCAGAACAAAGGGGAAGGCTGCTATGATCTCCAATGTGGATTTAACAAAATAACCAAGCCTCATGGTTTCCATCTTATACCTGCTGCCGTTTTTACCACTATGTTCTCATCTTGCTACCTCCTAAGGAAGAATTGGCAACTTCTGCCTGTTCTCCAAATGGAGATATAGAATTTGCACACAAAATTTACAATGGAAAACAGTATGTTCTTAATTATATAGGTCATTTATATCTGGGAAAGAAGAAACATATTATGATATATTTAAAATATCTTACTGATTACAATTCTTTAATGTTATTTTTAAAATATTAACATGTTATCCTGTATTTTATGTAAATAATCTTTTTTTTTTTGCTTTAAAATGTGAATTTGCTGCCAAACTTGTGTTTTCCACTGTCCTTCAGTTAAAACCCAAAATGTTTACTACAACATACAAAGCTCTCTATTCTTCTCTGTACTCATCATCACTCTAATATCTTAGGTTCTAGCGTCATGATTTTTTATGTTCCAGCCGTATTATATTTTCTTCAATTCCTTCAGTTCAACAAGCTGTCACCCTACAGGGCCTGCACATATGCTATTCAATCTGCCTGAAAATTATCCCTGTACACATCATGCTCTCATTTGCACCTATCCATCTTCCACATCTCAAATCAAACTAATTTCTCAAGGCAGCCTTCAATAGTCTGGAAAGGCAAGCAGTGTCCTGATGAATTAAGCTAAGGGGCTTAGATTTTACTCTCAGGCATTTGCATCCCTGTAGGAAAGTTCCTATGACTGAATGTCTGGGCAGCTCCTGTAGTGGCCAACAGCTCACAAGTTTGAGGAGAGATGGAACCAGGTTTAAATCCAGCCTGCGCTGTCTACTATTAGTATGCTGCAGGAAATTCAGAAACTGTCTTGAAAGCCCTTTCAGAATCTCTATCCAATAGCCTGTTGTTATTTATTATTATTATTTTTTAAAAACACGTGAGGGTTAGACGAGGTCTAGGGGTCAGGGATAAGACCAGAGGAGGAAAAATCAATTAAGATATTTGTGATTGGCCGAAAGGAATTTGTGTGTTCATTTTAGACGTTTAAGCCTCCTGGTAACTTTTTGTTAAAATTGTTGTTGGGGAAAGGATGGCACAAGTTCTTACCACTCATTTCTTTTCCCTGCCGAGCTATTTATTTGAGCTGGCAACACTGAAAGGGCAAGGGCCAATAATTTAGATTCCCTATTATCTGATTTGACAAAGCAGTGCTTCTAAAACTCAGTGTGTATTAGAATCATGAGAGTGCCTGGTTCAGTAAATTTGGATCCTTCAAGAATGCCTGTCTCATCAACCACTCCAACTTTTACACACACTGTACTTCCAGAAATGGCCAGTCCTGTGCTACAGGAAAATATGTTCATAAATGAGGAATGGCGTAGATCTCTTTCTCATTGCAGAATGAAAGTAAGAGATGGGTTGCCAGAGGCCAGCAGTCCATTTCACAGCTGAGAAAAATAAATTCAAGAACACATGAAGGATCCGCTTAGGGTTACATATCATGTTAGTATTAGAACCAGGCCCAGGGCGCTGATCTCCTACCTCCCAGCTGGTTCTCATTCTATTTTACCAATTTTCCCAGTTGTCTAAAGACAATTATTTATATGCTCATTGAGCTCCTTACCACATCCTGAACAATGAGAACGACACAGATCTCTGGCATCATTGAGGGCATATTTAGAAGAACACCCTAGAGACAGCTAAGGTTAGAAATGTTGATAAGAAAGGGTTTGCATCCTGTGGACAAAAAAAAAACACATTAAAAATCAAGTATCCACGCTTTCCTATGCTAGGAGGAGAAAATTCAAAGTCTAATACAGATTCAACGGTTGCTTTACTTTATAGAGAAGGAGGAAGATTTGCGTGCCTTCCCATTGTTTAGTTTTGGGGTCATAGCACTGCAAACTCTCAGAAATTCTTGCTTCAGTCACTTTCAGTGTCTTATGTAGCCATCCTGGGACATGTTGACAGTCCGCATTGAACCAGGGAGCCAGGATTGTCTAAAAAGAACCCCCACGGTATTGTTGTAAGGCTGTGTTGCAGTATTCATGGCAGAGTTTGTATGAGCATCTGATTACATGCTGCAAAAGCCACAGCGCTTCCCTGACTCCCTTGCGTGTTTTCAAAATATTTCTTCAGCCTCACACAACAAGCCAGTTACCATTGCTCACAGCTAAATTGGTCATATGCTTGACCTTCACCGTGTTCCAAGGCTGCCTAGCTATTTTCCACAACATTCTTGTATACCTACTACATTATTATGAAAAGATGAGGCCAATTTCTTACCACATAATCACTTAATTTATTACTTCCGCTAAGAGAAGATATCGATTCTCTGCTTACTACGTATAAGGTTCTGGGGAATGTGTTTTATATACATTTCTTCATTTAATTATCACAAAGCCTCCTGGGTATCATTTCCTCCATTTTAAGAGGACCACACTAACTATGTAAGATGCACAACCAAGGGTTGAAATCAATATGCTTTGCATTGCCCGATGATAAGATGAATGACACCATGAAGGAGAGATGCATATCTTAAAGCTGACTCTTGCCAAAGTTGGCAAGTAAGCAGAGGACTTGGTAGATGAGATCATTTGAGTACTAGAGTACAGTATTTTTCTTAGAATGGATTATCGAGCCCTAACTAGATTTATTTGGTAAGAGTTGTTGGTTAAGTTATGGCCAGCCACTGATCTAAGACAAGATGGTCAGATCTGGTTGAGATATAACAAACAAGAAAACAGAAATCTTAGAAAAAGTTAATTTTGAAACAAAATATCAAAAGTCACTACCCTTCAACTTTGTTTCTCTTGGATTGTGTTTTTATATTCAACCAACAAAAGCTGCCTATGACTGGAAACTTTGCTACTAAAAATGTTACATTTCTTTTCCTCTTTGTCAGGGTTTTGTTGTTGTTGTTGCGGTGTTGTTGTTGTTGTTTTTTTTTTTTTGCTATAAAATAAAATACTCTATTTTCTCTTCTCTTATTTATCCCTAACATTTTCATTATATTTTCCTTTAGAAGCAATATAATTACTAAGCAGCATTACTTGGAATATGTGTATATAAAATGATAGCATCAGTAGTCAGGAGCCTTGCTGTTGTTAAGATGTTAATATTGATACATATACAACGGGTTGTTCAAGAAATATGATAAAATAGAAAACGATTTCACAAATGATTATCTACTGTTGTTTGAGTTTTGTCCTAGCTATTTGATATGAGCAAAGAAATTATCTTAATGTTGTATGACAGTATTTTATCTGAATTATTTTGTAGTCACGTTGATTCAGGTATTACATCAACATGTTTCAGTTTCAATATTTAAACTTGATTATAAACTCCAAAACCACAGGCAATATAAAAATTTTCTTGTCAAAGCACCAAATATGAGTATTTTAAAAGGTTTATTTCCATTATGTATATGATCGTGCTTATATTTGGAAGTTTCAAATTATAGGTGTAGTGGAAGACATTTTTTATTACTCTGTGCTTTGAGAATTCTGTATATTGTAATACACCCTATTAGAATCAATGTATCATTACATATTATAGATAAACTCATATACCACTAATGTGAGAGGAGTTATAAAATTGAAATAGAATAACAATTTTTTCTGGTTTCTCTGGTGCTTTATGCACTTCATTTACTAAAAAACATAAAATGGTCAGTAAAATATTTACTAGGACTCTGAAAGTCTCTAAAGGCATAAATTGAATTTTGCAGTATCTCTAGTTTTCTATAAAGCACCTTGCTTCACAATACAACAGTCTAGATTTTTTTTTTTTTTAATTTGAGAAAGTGTGTCTTTTGAGGCCATTCTACCTCAATTCAGCAGTAAAGACTATTCCCATTATTTATTTAAACTGTTGAATTTTTCTGTATGGTTCACTGATAAATATTGCAAGATATACAGCAGCTGTGCAATTATTTTATATAAAAGTTTATAATACTTTACACACTTGGTTAGAACAGAGACACTGTTCTATATATTTCTTAGACAACAGGTCTTTATAAATTGAGAAGTTTCCAATATTTTTCCAATATTAGTAGCATCTCCTTTGTGCCATTACTGGATCTTCCTCTTTCACATTTTGTTGATTCTTCCCCTGCCCACAATAACCCAGGGTCACTTGTGCTCCCCGTTCCTCTGCCTCTTGTGTTGGAGGATACGTGACACATTGCTTAACAGAATGAGGATCCAAAGCTTTAAATATGTCGTGGCTTTCAGAAGGCATAAGTAAAAGGAGGAGCTAGAAGAATACTGCAATCCAATAGAAAATAATGCATTTTCAATCATATGGTTTTCTGGAACCCTTTGGAAAACAACTGAGTAGCACTACGAAGTCTTTGTAATCCTTTATGCTCATCTTACAGGTTGGCTGTCTATCCCACCAAAGGTAAAAAGCTAGTCCCAGAAGCTAATAGTGTGACATCATGTGGTTCATTTTATTTCTAATATCTGATATGTGTTTGTTTGATTTTATTTGTTAAAGAAAAGTAATTCATGCTCATTGAACTTTTTAAATCTCTGTTGTCAAGGTAAAATACTTCTATTTCTCCCTTTATTTCCATCCCCTAAAGGAATCATTATAAACTTATGAATGGAAATGTGAAGTTAAGTTATATTGTCTTTTTTAAAACAACTTTCTAACATGGTATTTTTTAACCCAATTCTTGATGAAAGCTCAGTTAATAATACTTAGTTATTAACATTAATGTACTTGTGTGGTCTTTTCTGACGTACCATTTTATTTTGTGTTGTTATATGAACGAAGATTTTCAGAAACGATTACGTATTTTGATGTTTTCTTTCCAAGAAATATCGCCATTTAGCCCCTAGAGTGGATCAGCTCCACCCATTAGTTTTCTTAATCTCTTCCAGGAATTCCTGTGAGATAGCTTCTAGTAAATAGTAGTTACTAGGACATGCACTGCTTCAACTGAGTTATGTAATGCAGAACTCAGGAACATTTTTATTCACATCATTGTTTAGTGGCATATTTTCACTTTAAGAGATAAGAGGAAGACAAAATGATCTTGTTAAATAATGATATTTCAAACATAGTCTCCAGGAACAAGTTTATCCCAAAAGAGTATTCCATGTAATTGAACCATTTCCTTGAGCTTCTCTAATTTCCTAAAACAGAAACAGCAAAAGACAAAGAAGAGAATTGGTGTGGGAACACCAGTGCAGTATAAAAAGCCTTCCTTCTCTTATGTCACAAATCTGATTTCCTTTATACTCCATGCGGTAGTTGCATGTTCTGAATCTTGCATACTTCTCTAATCTTTGAAGCTTTTTTGCATATGTGGCTCTGCTTCGAGTACCCTTCTACAGAGTCTGCCATTCAGCACCTGTACACATCATAGTCTTCCTTCAAAACCAATGTGAGTTTTACATCATTTGGGAAAATACATTTGATTCCTACTCCTGGCTCCTAATCAGAATAAACTACCTCTGTTTTTTGTCATCATGGCTTCTTGTAATTATATTCACAATAATATTTATAATATTGTAAATAGGGTCTAATTTGTCTATTTACTTTTGTTTCTCCTGCTAGACTATACGTTCCATGAGATAGTAAATCTGTTATTCACATATCTATCTCCAGTTTCTTGAGCATATTTACTGCATCAAAAATTACATTGACAGATATATAAATTAATTATAATCCATACATTGTTTTTCTTTTGATGCACTCAACCTAAAATTGGCATTCCTTTATAATCAGAATAGATCTTGAGTAAAAATGGGAGAATTTCCTCAGGATCCTGACTTCCTTGGAATAGACAATATATATCAACATCATGAGTTGTTATCTAATTTCTTATTCGCTGATTTACCTCTCTGCACTAATTTATAGGCAAAAAAATAATTAGACACTTTAGTAAGAGAAAAGGTATATTTACAGAAAAATGCAGCAGCAATTGTCATGGTAAAATCGTTAAACAGAATTTCATTTGGCACTTGTTGAAGCTAAAATCTGTTGAAAGAGCATTATTCAAGAGTCGGAGCCAGGAAAATTCGAGCAGTCAACACATTCAACTGGAAGCTATTTTAACACCAAAATTAATTCCACATAAACCTTCCCAATACATACTTTCAACTTAGCTCTGTAGGTCTTTATACCTGTTACCCATTGACACAATAATGCTGTTTAACAGACCATCCCAGATAACCTAGTTGTAAAAATATAAGCCCTTATTTAGTTCATTTAAGTGGGAGCTGTCTGGACTGGACAGGGTTCATTCATCTCTCTTGAATCAGCTGCAGGTGAGACATCTCTACTGATTTTGCCAGGTTCTTTCTCATGTTTGGAGGCTAGTTGGCTCATAGGTGTTCTAGGAATCCTGTGCTAGGAAAAAAAGAGAAAGATAGATTCTGCCTTATATATCTCATCCCACAGTCAGCTAGCTCAGGCATGTTCTCATGGCAAAGACACAGGAGCAAAAAGAAGCAGAAGTATGTCAACACTTTTGCAGTTCTCTCCTTAATCATAACTGCTAAAATCTTATTGTGCCCAAAGCAAGGCACATGGCTGATATCAGAAACACGGGGCAATATTGTGACTACAAAGTCATACTGAAAAAATGTGGCTACAGGGAAGGATGAAGACTCAGAGCTGTGTCATCAATATACTATGGTTTGCCTTATGCCTGTGATTATTCACGCTCTCTCATATGCACCATATGCTCACTCTTATCCCAGAATCCCCACATCTCATCTAATCACATCACTTTATGTCCAAGATCTCCTCAACCACAAAAGCCTCAGTCAAGCTTTTCCAACCCACCGCCCACAGGCTGCATGGGGTACAGGATGGCATTGAATGCGGCCCAATACAAATTCACAAACTTTCTTAAAACACTGTGAGATGTATGCACAGACCTTTTTATTTTAGCTCATCAGCTATTGTTAGCTGTAGTTTATTTTATGTGGGATCCAATAAAATAATGTGTCTTCCAATGTGGCCCAGGGAACTCAAAAGATTGGATACCCTTGGTAGACGATAATTCCCTTGATTTAGAGACCACGAACAAAAAGACAAGCTGTATGCATCACCCCTGACTCCATCCACACACACACTTACTTGAACATGCCCTAAAACAATGGTCAGACAGGGACAGGATGATTGCAATAACCACTCACATTTCCCGAAAGAGAAAGAAAGGCAGTCAAAGGGAGGTTGCTGCTTATAATTTTGAAATCCTGCTGAGCAAATGCAGCCAAGTTGTTCCATTCTGGATAGGGTTTTCTTGATCAGGTACCACTTCCGTTCCCTGCTTGTGGCTCACAGTTTATCATTTGCCATGTTCACTGGCTTTACCTTTGGGACATCCTTCTTTGTCCATATTATGTAATAAATTATTGCCCCTGCGGAATCCGTATGTTATAATAGTTATAACCCTCAATGTGATGACATTTGCAAGTGAGGTGTTTGGGAGGTAATCATGTGTAGAAGACATCATGAGGGCAGGGTCACCGTAGCACAGTTGGTGTTCTTACAGAAAGAGAAAGAACAGAGATCTCTCACACACACTGTGTGAGGATATAGATAGAAAGTAGCCATCTGCAAGTTTCAAGGAAGCCCTCACCAGGAACTGAATCTGTCTTTGTCTTGATCTTGGGCTGCCTGGTCTTTGGAACTGTGAGAAATAAATGCCTGGTGTTTAAGCCATCTAGTCTGTGGTATTTTGTTAATGCAGTCTTGGCAGGATAGCACAATTTGTTAGCTTCTATGACATCTAAGGAGGAAATGGGAAAATATGCTCTTTGAAAAGAACTCTCAGCCCACTTTCTACCAGAATATTATTGAAATCCAAGAGCTCTTTTCACATTTAGAATATTTTTTTGCTTGTTAGATCCAAGCTGGAGGTACTCTTACTGACTCAGGAACATTGTATGTTTCTTATGAAATTGAGTCTATTTTACGTGAATGCGAAAAAAAAAAAAAAAGCCTCTTCCATACTTGTTTTGTTTTCCATATAGGTCTTTCTCACTCATTTTCTTCATTGCTCTTTTAGGCATGCCACATTTCTGTGGGACAATGCCCTTAGATTCCTAGAATCACTTACTTCCAATGGAGAGAACCAATAGACATCACTTTAATTTCATCCAGGGTCGTAGCAAGGATGTCACAATCACACTCCTAATTTTGTTTGTGGTCCCGGAGGCATCATTCTTCGAGACTCTTTTGCCACTTTTTAGTTTTCCACTAATCTAAAAGGAGAAAATAGTATTTTTTTTTTCATTACAGGAAATATTGGCCCTTATATATTTTATCTAATTTCTATTAACAAATTTCCATTCTTTTCTGAGTTCATCTCTTTCTTTTCTTTTTTAATTTTCATTTTAATTTTTTTTTAATTTTGATACAGAGTCTCACCCTGTCTCCCAGGCTGGAGTACAGTTAGGGTTAGCACGATCTCAGCTCACTGCAACCTCCGCTTCCTGAGTTCAAGCAATTTTCCCGTCTCAACCTCCCGAGTAGCTGGGACAACAAGTGTCCGCCACCACACCCAGTTAGTTGTTATGTTAGGTGAACCACCTGCCTTAGTCTCCCAAATTGCTGGGATTACAGGCGTGAGTCACCGTGCCTGGCCGAGTTCATCTCTTTCTTATGGGAGCTTATCACATACGTAGCTAGTAAAAGCTAGACGTACTTTCTCTCTCTTTTTTTTTTTTGGAAGGAATTTCTCTCTTATTGCCCAGGCTAGAGTGCGATGGTGTGATCTCAGCTTAACGCAACCTCCGCCTCCCAGGTTCAAGTGATTCTCCTGCCTCAGCCTCTGAAGTAGCTGGGATTACAGGCATGCATCACATGCTCGGCTAAATTTTGTATTTTTAGTAGAGATGGGGGTTTCACCATGTTGGCCAGGCTGGTCTCGAACTCCTGACCTCAGGTGATCCACCTGCCTCGGCCTCCCAAAGTGCTGTGATTATAGGCATAAGCCACTGCGCCCAGCCTTAGATGTACTTTCAGCACTGCCTTGGGAAAATCCTTCATCTTATCTAAAAATGCTGTGGTTATGTTTTTATCTTCTATTATCATCAGCACAAGTGCTGCCAAATATAGCTCCACCACACAACATGGGTCACTGTATTTCCATTCTGTTATATGTATCCTCAACACTCTTAAACTATTATAAGAACTTCCTCACCATCTGATCCCAAAACCAATGCCACTTATTTTGGGATTTCACTGTGGTAACATCTCACTATTCTTATCAGTGTATATATTACTTACCTATTGCCACAATGTTACTGCATACCAACAATTCCAAACTCAAAGATATAAAATGTAAGTCAATTTTTGAGTCATAAGTCTGAAAGTTCCTTTTCCTCACATGTCCAGTGTTTCATTGTTTTGGTTTTTAGTGGTTGTTTCTTTTTGGTCTTGATTGGATTATTTTATGCATCTAAGTTCAGCTAGGCAGATTTGCTAATCTTGATTGCGCTTTCCCATATATGTGGAGATCAGTTGATTGTTGAATGACCTAGGATGGCTTCTGCTGGGACAAATGAAGTGACTTGGCTGTGATCCATACCTTACTGTCCAGCAGGCTAGCCTAGGAATAGTCTTGTGGCAAAGACAGAAAAACAAGAGTAGAAAGAATTAAGGAAGTGTTTTCAAACCTTGGCAGTGTCAAAACTCTCAGCATTTCATTAACCAAAGTCAAAAGACTAAATTCAGAATTAGTCAGCAAGTAAATAGATTCTATTTCGATCGGAAGAGCTCCAAAGTCACATTGCAAAGCAGGTAGATATATGGAAAGGTACAAATCTGAGTCACTAATGCATGATTACACTACAACTTTATCCCTCTTTAGTCTCATGATCAACTAGACTATTAAGGGGGGATCATCTCTTTCTTAAAACAAGTTCACTCACTTCACCTGTTAGAAAAATCTAAATCAAAGTGACTTGAACAGAAGTAAAGTAGATGTATCATCCAGTATAGATGGGAAGTCGTGGGGTAAGATAATCTTTAGAATTAAAGATTAGTGGTTCGTCAATCTCCTCAAGGATTTACTTTTGTTATTTTTTTCTTCTGTATGTCTCTGCTCTGTTGGTTTCAGCCTAAAACTAGTTGCCATGTTGCTCAGAATATCAGGAACTTCCGAAAACTGGGTAACAGGTTTCCCCAGTCACATATAGGAAGAGAGTGAGAGAATGCTTCCAAATAAGTTTCCAAGCAAGAGAATGGAATTGACTTAGCATGCTCTGGTTTTGGTCCTGTGTTCACTCCCTAGTTTTAACCAAGAACAGGTCCCAGTTATATCATTTCTTGGAGAGCTTAGAGTGGAGTCAAAACTCTGAAAGTAGGGGTGAAGGAGTATTTTTAATAATCACACCAAAGAGATGCTTTTTACCCCAAAGCTTTAGAAGTCTTGATTTTTGTGAGCATGCTAGACTTATTTTGGGTTTCCACTGGATTTATTTTGGATTTTGTTCAAAAAACTAATAAATACACCTTAACTGATAGAGAAGACCCCTTCTTCCCTTATATAGATATAACATACTTCTTTTAGCTCATTAAAGGTTTTTTTTTCTTTCCATACTTTTTTAAAAATGTTGCTAAGGAAACATTTTTCTTTAATATTGCCTTGTCATTTTTTTTCGAATCTATAATGCTTTTTATGGACATGGAGAACAATTATAGTAAAATCCTTCTTCCATTGCAAATCATTTATGAAACCTGCTTAAGTACTGTCAAGTGTGGATTTATGGATTGCTAAGTCATTTGCTGTGGTTTCTGTAAAACTCAGGATAGATTTGACCATATCCGATGGTTATCGTATTTCAAACAGCAAATTGCTGTATATATTTTGTGTCAGGATAGCTTTATGTTTGTCGAACAACTTAAGAGTTTTGTTATTTTTATAATATCTGCATTTAGTTGTATGTCACTCATTATTGTTCTGAATAAATCTGCCCGTAACAATACTGAAAGATATTTTGTATTTTCCATGTATTTTGGGGCATATAATTTCCCTTTGTAAATATATTAATCACACGTAACCATGCACACACTCAGAGATCTACACATACTTCTTGAAGAAGGTTTTACATGAACACATAAGAACAATATCTATTGACGTCAAATGTCCTAGAAGAGCATGCCTTTTTTTATCCTTTTTTTTTTTTTTTTTTAGGACCAGCAACTGTCACCTTCATTATTTAATTTAAAAATATTTTTTTCAGGCTGGGCATGGTGGCTCATGCCTCTAGTACCAGTACTTTGGGAGGTCAAGGCAGGTGGATCACTTGAGGTCAGGAGATCGAGACCATCCTGGCTAACACGGTGAAACCCCGTCTCTACTAAAAATACAAAAAAATTAGCCGGGTATGGTAGTATGCACCTGTAGTTTCAGCTTCTCAGGAGGCTGAGGCAGGAGAATGGTGTGAACCTGGGAGGCGGAGCTTGCAGTGAACTGAGATCGAGATCATGCCAGTGCACTCCAGCCTGGGTGACAGAATGAGACCGTCTCAAAAAAAAAAAAAAAAAAAACCACAGAACTATTTCCCACTTGCTCCCCCTGCAATCTCATATATTTTTGTCTCAATTTTGCAGATTAAAAAACTGAGAAGATAAGCATCTTCCCTGTATTTCCTTAGTTTTTACTTCATGTTCTTCTTCTGTTCCAGAATCCAGCCCTTAGGCTCCTAGAATTCTAGTCCTTAGGTTGATCTAGACTTGTGTCAATTTCTCAGGTTGTCCTTGTTTTTGGTGGCCTTTCCATATTTCAGCAGTACTGGTCAGATATTTTGTAGAATATTTTTCAGTTGGGATTTATCTTATATTTTTCTTCTGAGTACTGAGGCTATAGGTTACTGGGAAGGAGACAAAGGAATTGCCATTCTATTCACATTACATAAACTAACACATATGCATACATTAAGCTAAACATGAGTTCATGTTACTCTTCTTAATTTTTGTCCAGTATATATGGTTCATTGTAGCCTTCTCTTTTTGCTTATGTCTAACCCCCGATTCAAACAGGGAGGAACCAGGCTGTTGCTATCTGCCGTCCATTTACCTGTTCAATCACAATATACATGTACACTGATTTCAGAAGTGTTAACTGGTGCCCCCATAGGAAACAACTTTATCATCACAGTGCTTATGAATACTTCCTCTTACCTTTACTGTTACGGTCTCCCAATTATTTCCAAAGTTCTGTTAGTTACCTCCTTTTTTCCCAACCTCTTTGGTGACGTATGACATTCATTTATAATAGAGTTAGACTTTTTTTTGTCAAAGTCTGCATTCCATCCTAGGATACTCCAATTTCCTAAGTTATGTTTTTAAATTTGTATACGTTATGGTCTACTCTTTGTTCTATGAGGTTGTCCGGGCTTGACAAAAGCATAATATCATGTATCTGCTACAATAATACCACAGAAAATTATCTGACAGCCCTAAAATATTCTGTTTCACCTATTCAAGCATCTCCAACCCCCAAGAATCCACTGATCTCCATTTCATCTCTGTAATTTTTCCCCTTTTATAACACCATGTAATGGAATCATACAGTATGTAGCCTTCCCAACTTGGCTTCTTTCTCTTAGCAACGTGCATTTACAAGTCATCCATGCAGTCGCATGATTTATAGTTTATTCCTTTTTATATCTGAATAGTATTTTACATTAACCCAGGCATGCACCTCAGTTTATCCATTCAGCAGATTGTTTATCCATTCCCCTACTGAAGCATTTCTCTGTTGCCCTCAGACTTTGTAATTATGAATAATGTTTCCATAAACATTCATGTGCAGGATTTATGTGGACATACATGTTCAAATGTTTTTGATAAGTACCTAGATGCATGATTCCTGGATTGTTTGGTAAGACATGTTTAGCTTTATAAAAACACTGCAAACCTATCTTTGAACATGGCTGTATCATTTTCCACTTTCACCAGCGTAAATGTAAGTTATTGTTGTTCTGCATCCTTACTGGCAATTGATATTGTCAGTTTCAATTAGTTTTCTTTTGGTTTTGGTTTTTGCACATCTTAGTGGGCATGAAACCGTATCTCATTATTGATATATTTGCATTTCAATAATGAAATATGATTTGAGCATCTTTTTTTTTTTTTTTTTTTTTTGAGACGGAGTCTTGCTCTGTCCCCCAGGCTGGAGTGCAGTGGCTGGATCTCGGCTCACTGCAAGCTCCGCTTCCCGGGTTCAAGCGATTCTCCTGCCTCAGCCTCCCGAGTAGCTGGGACTACAGGCGCCGCCACCACACGCTAATTTTTTGTATTTTTTAGTAGAGACAGGGTTTCACCGTGTTAGCCAGGCTGGTCTCGATCTTCTGACCTGGTGATCCCCCCACCTCGGCCTCCCAAAGTGCCGGGATTACAAGCATGAGCCACCACACCCGGCCGAGCATCTTTTTTATATACTTACTTGCCATCTGTACTTTTTTGTGAGATGTTTTCCCAGACTTTTTGCCCATTTTTAATTGTGTTGTTTTCTTATAGTTGAATTTAAAGAATGCATTGTACTTTCTACCTGCAAATCCTTTATCAGGTATGTAACTGGCAAATAGTTTTTCCAAGCATATAGGGTTTTTAAATTCTCTTAACAGAACCTTTTGTAGAACAAAATATTTAGTTTTAATAAAGGCCAATTTATCGAATTTTTCTTTCATTGATTTGTTTTCAATATTATAAGTAAAAATTTATTAGCAGACTCAAAGTCACACAAATTTTCTTGTATGTTTCCCTATAGAAATAATATATAGGCCGGGCGCGGTGGCTCACGCCTGTAATCCCAGCACTTTGAGAGGCCGAGGCGGGCAGATCACGAGGTCAGGAGATCCAGACCATCCTGGCTAACACGGGGAAACCCCGTCACTACTAAAAATACCAAAAAAACTAGCCAGGCGAGGTGGTGGCGCCTGTAGTCCCAGCTACTCGGGAGGCTGAGGCTGGAGAATGGCGGGAACCCGGGAGGCGGAGCTTACAGTGAGCTGAGATGGCGCCACTGGACTCCAGCCTGGGCGACAGAGCAAGACTCCGCCTAAAAAAAAAAAAAAAAAAGAAAGAAATATATACATTTAGGTCTATGATCCATTTTAGTTTTCTTTGTGTAAATCATAAAGTTTCTCTCTAGTTATTTTTTTTTTGCATGTGGATGGCCAATTTTTCCAGCATCATAGGTAGACTGTTGTTTTTTCATTGATTTGCCTTTGTGCCTTTGTCAAAAATCGGTATATTGTGTTAGCGGGAGTCGGTTTCTGGGGTTTCTATTCCATTCCAGTAACCAACAAGTTAATACTATGACAACACCGTGAAATCTTGATGAAGCTGGCTTTGTAGTAAGTCCTAAAATCAGATCATATGAGTACTCTAATATTGACATCCATTGCAGAATTGGTGTTGGTTATTCTAGGTCCTTTGCCTTTCCATATCAACTGTAGGCCCACTTTGTCAATATCTACAAATAAGCTTGCTGAGGGTATGATAAGGATGTGCTGGATCCTTAGATAAAGTTATGAAGAACTGGCATTTTAACAAAATTATCTTCCAATAAATAAACATAGAATGTCTGTCCATTTAATTAAATCATATTTGACTCATTTCACTGGTCTTTTGTCCTTTGTTGCATACATATTAAATACATATTTTATTAGATTTATATGTAAGTCTTTAATTTTTTATGTTGTGAAATTCTAAATAGTATATATATTTTTAACTCCAATTCTTTATGGCTGGTACATAGAAAAGCAACTGACATTTGCATATTGATCTGAGTCTGAAGACTTTGCTATACTCACTTATTAATGCCAGGATTTTTATGCTTTTTAAATTTTATGTATTTATTTTTGGGGGACAAGATCTGGCTCTGTTGCCCAGGCTGGAGTGCAGTGGCAATCTCAGCTCAAAGTGAGTATCCTTCCTCAGTCTCCCAAGTAACTGGGACTACAGATGTATGTCACCATGCCCAGATAATTTTTGTATTTTTAGCAGAGATGGAGTTTCACCCCATTGGCCAGGATGGTCTTGAGTTACTGACCTCAAGTGATCTGCTTGCCTCAGCCTCCCAAAGTGCTGGGATTGCATGAGTCACTGTATGTTCATTTTTAAAAACAGATTATTTTGGGGTCTTCTATATATATTTCATGCCATTTGCAAATAAAAAGATTTTAACTTCTTTCCCAATATGCCTTTAATTTCCTTCCTTCCTTCCTTCCTTCCTTCCTTCCTTCCTCTCTCCCTCCCTCCTCTCCTCCTCCTCCTCCCTTTTTCCTTCCTTCTTCCTTCTTTCTTCTTCCTCCTCCTCTTCTTCTCCTTCTTTTTCTTCTTCTTCTTCTTCTTCTTCTTCTTCTTCTTCTTCTTCTTCTTCTTCTTTTTCTTCTTCTTC
>NW_012102587.1:1734501-1755533 GCF_000951045.1 Mandrillus leucophaeus | reverse complement strand
TTTTTTGAGACGGAGTCTTGCTCTGTCGCCCAGACTGGAGTGCAGTGGCCGGATCTCAGCTCACTGCAAGCTCCGCCTCCCGGGTTCTCGCCATTCTCCTGCCTCAGCCTCCGGAGTAGCTGGGACTACAGGGGCCCGCCACCTCGCCTGGCTAGTTTTTTGTATTTTTTAGTAGAGACAGGGTTTCACCGTGTTAGCCAGGATGGACTCGATCTCCTGACCTCATGATCTGCCCGTCTCGGCCTCCGAAAGTGCTGGGATTACAGGCTTGAGCCACCGCGCCCGGCCATGTTTTGTGTTTTTTTAAGTGTATTTACGGAAGTGTGCTAGATATTACTAATGCCAAAACATTTTCCTTATCCCTGAAGAAACCCCTTACCCATTAATAATTGCTCCCTGCCCTCCTTCTCCCAGTTTCTAGTAATCATTAATATATATTCTGTATCTATGAATTTGCATATCCAAACATTTTGTATAAATGGAATTATAGAAAATGGGGTCTTTGTGTCTCGTTTCTTTCACTTAGATTAATGTCTGCAAGTTTCATTTGTGAACCTACCCTCAAGGTACATGTATTATGACAGGCTGGTTTATACTCATCGGTTCAACAAGTCTGTGTTCATGTTGGTTACCAGACACTTATTAATTTAAAAAATGCTGTGTGTCATTATTGGTTCCCTGATCCCATCAGATATTTGTGGTAAATCACAGGATCATCCAGGGAAGCTAAATGAGATAATTAGTGTCAGAAGACTAGGGCAAGTGCACAAAATTAAATGCACATTTTCAAAGCAGAATCGTGATGATAAAGCAACTGAGTTTGATGCTTGGTTTGAGTCTCAGACCAGGTATGTCCAAACACATTGGTGTTTATCCGGATTTTCTGATGCTTTATCAAGGAAATCACAGTCAAGTTCAGAAGGATGAGATGAAAACTAAAAATTATTTTGGGTAAAAAACAAACTAAAAAAATTGGCATCTAATCAAGGACACAGGTATGATAACCAAGTTAGGGATCCCAGTAGTGTCTCTCATGGAAATACATGTGTGTGACAAGTTGATTTAAGATAGTAGACTTTATCTTAAAAGAAGAGTAAAGTTATGTGACTCTGAAAATGCAAATTATATCATCTTTTGTCTGTTGTATAATAAACTGTTTATGCAGAATTCACTATTTGCAAACTTTCTACCAGCTTTTCCATTTACTTTTTACACTGATATATATTCAAATAAGTAAATAAATATCCACAGTATTTATAAAATTTTAATATTTTTAACATCTTATTGACAATTCCAATAAAGCAAGGTTTAATTCTGCAAATTTTCAGGTTTAAAACCGAAAACAAACAAACAAATGTAGGTATTAGAAATCTTATCTAGCAGCTAGAGATGAGAGTTTCAGTCATTGTCATTCATAAAATATGTTAACATTCCAATTGAGTTTCTTTACACAGACCAAATACTGTGTTCTAAATCGCGAGACTGAAATAATGTTCATGATTTTTTTATTAGATTCTTCTGTCCTTGTATATTCTGGGCACAACTCAATTTGCTTTCAAGTAAAAGTTCATGTTTGGTTTACATACTCAGTCTGCTAGCATGAAAGTTGATGATCCCTCCAGAATGGATTGTGGTGTCAACTAATTTCAGTAAGTCTGTGTGCAGAGGTCTTTCCACTGGCCTCACTGACAGCTCAAAATGAATGGGAAGGCTCAAACTAATGTTTGAAATACCAAGATTATTTAAGCCTAAAATCTCTGACAGATTCTGCTTGTTTTTATCACTAACACTCCATTTAAACTCATCTAGGAAAGTAAAAAATAAACACTGCCAAATGCAAAAGCTTCTTTTTGGTCTTTACATTCCAGAATCTCTGTAACAGCACAGGCAACTACACTCTGCTTCTTAAAACATGGTTTGTTTTCCTTCTTGATTTTAATTTCAGAAGACATAAGTAAGAAACAAACCTGGACAATCTTTCTCTGTTTCATTCAATCACACTTCCTACTCAAAACTAATTTCTTTAATAAAAGGCTTACTGCTGTATTTTATTGTAAGAATGTAACACAATCTATTCATTGGTGATCATTCAAGTTCTGTCTTCCATGAATGATCCTACTATGCACATTGCAGGTGGCAACATATGGGTGTATTCCTGTTATGTATATACTTATAAATATACTTCCAAGAGAAACTGCAGAAGTTCTTTAAATATATTTGCTTTAATAAATACCAGCAAAAATTTTTCAGTGTGCTTGTAAAACCACCTTTGCAAAAATTGTAACAGTGAGAAAATTATGACAGTGGAAGAGACGTGATCAAATCAACTCCCATCTTGCCTTTAACCTCCAAACTGCCCTTAATCATTCCTGGGCTTGCTCCAAGTTAACTTCTGGAGACATTTACTTTATAGTTTAAATGATAATAGTCCTTCTCCAAAAGTAAACCGACTTTGTAAAGCTAATGAAAAAGCACCAGGCTAGGAGGATGAGGAGCATGAAATCTGCTAAGGTGTAGTTCAAACTTGTCCAGCCTGTGGCCCATGAGCTGCATATGGCCCAGGGTGGCTTTAAATATGGCCCAATACAAATTCATAAACTTTCTTAAAACATTATGAGATATGTTTTCCAGTTTGTTTTTTTAGCTCATCAGCTATCGTTAGTGTTAGTGTATTTTATATGTGGCCCAAGACAATTCTTCTTCTTCCAATGTGGCCCAGGGAAGCCAAAAGATTGCACACTCCTGGTATAGATGCTAAGGTGTAAATATAGGTGCTAAAGTGTAAGGTATAAAGTGTACATGCTAAGGTGCAAATGGATTACCAGCTACTATTCCAGATGTCATAAAATATGCAACTGCCTCAGTTACCCCTGCAGATAACATTACTATTGTAGGATCTACGATTGGCCTCTTGTGATGTCTTTTCAGATTTTTGCATTTCTGAAAACCTATGGCTCCCACCTGGACCTATCAATGCCTAACGACTAGTTCTGTGGCCTCACCTGGAAGCTGACTCCCCGGCCCGCCAAACTAGTCTTGAAAAACTCTACCATTCAAGTTTTCAGGGAAATTTTGATTTGAGGAATAACTGTGTCTCCCAAGTGGCATGGCCGGCCTCTTGTCAATGGAACTCTTCATCGTAATGCCATCAGCTCGGTGAATTGGTTTTGCCTGTGAAGTGGGCAGGAAAACCCCGCTGGGTAATTACACTTGAACAAATTCATATTCTTGACATTTCATAAAAATGATATTTCTTCAGATATTTGTGAAAACTTGTTGTTTTAGTATTCTGTTGCATAAAAGTGGTTTCTCATTATGACTGCATTCACACTTGTCTGATGGCAAGATGTCTTCCTTCCCCATGTGTTTGACTGTTCGGGTCTTTTCTGAGGCCTAGGTACAAGACTTTGCTCTTTTTCGATGCTGTTGTCTGACTTTTTTGTGTAGATTTTAAAAATAGAGGAGAAAGTGCAATTTGAGTGGGAATGTTACTTTTTTCTACATTCTCTGGGAAAAATTGGTTATGTCCACTTTATTTTCTACTTAAAATTTTGTGTCAGTTTATCAGTGATACTAGCTGGGCCTAGAATTATTTTGTGAAGCTTATTAATTAGGGATTTGATTTCATTAATAACCATGGTTATTCATGTTTTCTGTATTTTCTTGCATCATTATTAGTACATTTGGGATTTGTAGAGATTCATAATTTTATTTAAATTTTCATTGCTATAACACTGTTAATGATATCCGCTTATCACTTAAATAGCTGTAAAAAGTATAGATAGTTCTATTTTCATCTGCTACATTACATAATTGTGTCTAATTACTATTTTTGTTATTCAGGTATGCTAAAGGTTTACTAATTTTGTTTAACTTTTTGGAAATAGCCAACTTTTTGTTGTGTGGTATCTTACATGTTTGGCTTTTGTTTTACTGATTTCTTCCCTTATCTTTTTTATTAGCACCAGTTTATTACTTTATAAATAAATTTACTATTAATTTCTATGTTGCTGTGATAGATAACTGGATTTTTAATCTCATAATATTTTCATTTTATGTATATACTTTTAATTCAACACATTTTTAAATCTTAAAGCTGACCTAAGCTGCATTGAATATGTTTTATTGTACATTTATTATCACTCAGTTATTAACAGTTTCTGATTTTTATTGAGGTTTTAACTTTATCTCATGGGTTATTGAAGAGAAGATTAATTAATGTTCATTGTCTCTATCATTCGTTGTTTCTGCTAAGTCAACTGCCAGCATTATTGGTGCTTTTTGAGAATAATGTTTTAGTTTTGTTTGGTTTGTTCCAGTAATCTTTTAATGTTTTTTTTTCCTTTAAGTTTTAATAAGTTTTCCATGATAGATGTAGATTTCTTTTTTCTTTGTCTTGATCAATTTTGGAAAATTTCTATTTGTATTACTTTATGATTCTAGAAAATATCATAGGACTCTATTATAAACTTGGATTAGGAAACAATATTGGATATGATAGATGTCTGGGTTACACATCTTAGATCAATTTACCATGTTTTGAATTTATGCTCTTTTTTTCTGTTTTAATGCTTTTATTTTCTATATTGTTTCAATCTGAATACTGCAATTTATTTTATCTTTTAGCTAACTACTCTTTGCTTTAACACTTTATAGCCTGTTGTCCAAACTTATCAATTGAGAATTTTTTTTGTTTTATTCCACCCTATACCTCCTTCCTTCTTTGCCATTTGCAGTACCAAAAAATCTAGAGAAGACTTCTAATGACTTGAACTCCTTTGAAGAATTCAGAACAAAGGTGCCACTCATCTCTTTTGGGGTGTACTGTTTTCTTTGTGAAGTTGAAAGGATCATGGGCAGATTCTTCTGAGGTATGAAGCTCTGTTTCCTCTATTGTATGACCTGACCTATTTGGCTTTGGGGGTACAAGAGATGACCTTGTACTGTGAGAAGATTTGGCTTTGGCATGTGTAAGTGCAGATGAGAGCTACAAAGTTGGGGGTGGCTGAGCACAGTTTACTGGAAGTGGCCTTAGCTGTTTTTTTTTTTTTCTTCTCCTAGGAGGTTGTTGTTTAAGGATTCTAATTATAGTTCTGAGATGCATTCCATGGCTGCACTTGGCTTTTAAAAAGTGTTATCTGAGATTCCTTCTATGAAACAAAGTTCCATCAAAGCCAATTTAAAAGCCTGTGTAAAAAATAATTCTTCTTGCTGCACTGTATACAAATAACTAGACCAAGTATAATAAAGAAAATCAATCTTACCATGATTTGTCTTTAGTAAAAATGGAAAAATAGAGAGATTAAAATTATATTTCAAAAACTATAGTACACCTGTTAGATTCTAGTCTTGCCTAATATTTTTCATTTTTCCTTATTTTCTACAGTTTGGACTGAATTCTAATTTTTCTTGGCTGCAAATCTTCAAAATGATGTTTTCAATTTTTTGCCTTGTTTTTCCCCAAGTTTTCCTAATTTGGAAGTCACTGAAAAGTAAGTTGTGCTTTCCTAAAGCCTTGCTTACCGAAGCTAGACAACTTAAACTTCAGAAGAAAATAATAGCAACCTATTTACATACACAAACCACTTTCATATCTCCCTACTGATGTACGGACTTCAGAGTAATGTGGCCTGTATAGACTTCCCAGGATTGTTCTTTTGTTTGTTGTTGTTTTTCTCCCTACCTCGCCCTATTTTTTCTTCATAGGACATAAGACTTCACAACCTGCTAAAAACGAGCTTTCCTAACAACGTGGGACCTACCCATCTAGGAATAAACCATCCTAGCCATGAGAGATCAGACAAAACTTGAAACCTGAGACTCATTTTTTGTCTAAATACTCCAAAAGATTTTTAAAAAGAAAAGGGGGAAATTATGAAAGAAAACTTAATCTTGGGGCCCCCAAATTGCTAAGCTAAAGGGAAAAGTCAAGCTGGGAACTGCTTAAAGCAAACCTGCCTCCCATTCTATTCAAAGTCACTCCTCTGCTCTCTGAGATTAAGGGATATCTGATTGCCTCCTTTGGAGACGCTAATCAGAAACTCAAAAGCATGCAAATATTTGTCTCTTATCTACCTATGACTTGGAAGCCCCCTCCCCACTTTGAGGTGTCCCGCCTTTGCTTTGAGTTGTCCCACCTTTCCTGGACTGAACCAATGTTCATGCTGCATATGTTGATTGATGTCTCATGTCTCCCTAAAATGTATAAAACCAAACTGTGCTCGGGCCACCTTGGGCATATGTAGTCAGGACCTCCTGAGTCTGTCATGGGTTTGCATCCTCAAACTTGGCAAAACAAACTTACTAAATTAACTGAGAACTGTTTCAGATATTCATGGTTCAGTTTCCAGCAGGCAGGTAAAGTGGGGACAGATAATCACACTGTTGTCTGAAATTGAGAATAGAAAGCTATCTTTAGGAAAGCTGGTGTAGACATTCAACGCCTGAGGACCTGTTCTCCAATTTTTGTCCCCCATAAGACTCTCAAAAGTTCTGCTTAACTTCAGCATCTCCACCTTAGATTTCTTCTTGACTTGTTATTCCCTAAGTATCAGGTTTAGAAACAGTAGGCAGCACATCCAGAAAAGAAGTGTAACTGTTTTCAGAAGATATGTTTGTGTACAGAGAAAAGCCTGTAGATTCAACAAATAAAAAGTGTTAGAACTAATTTAACAAGGTTACAGAAGATGAAATAATCTTTTAAAAAATATCAATCACAGTTCTATAATGAGTTTTCTGGGCAAATTGCCACTCTAAAATCTGGAGAGACATGTAAATCCAGAGGTCACAGTTGAGATCTGGGCACCTGAAACAAAAAGCTCCTGGAGCCATAAACCAGTAGGAACACTTCAAATGGTAACTTGGGCAAGTTGTGAGGCTGAGTGTTACACTCAGTGTGACTGTGACATTCATGGGGCAGTGGTCTCAGGTAGACTCCACATTTTTGCGAGTAAACCTTACTTCCAGGAAACCTACCAGGTTGACAAGGAGCCAAGTAAGAACACTTTATGTGGCTCTGGCAGGAGGAAAGGAAAAATAATTTAAATGAAGTAAACCCAGAGCCTTTTCTGTAACAAAGATAGACACTTCAGGTGAAAAGGCTCTACCAAAGTCAAGACTCAGAGCAATGAGGGGCATTGCTTTCACGTTAGCCCCTATCTCACCTAAGTACAGTCACACACCATGTTACAACGGTTTGGTCAAGGACAAAGTACATATATGATGGTCCCATAAGATTATAACGAAGCCAAAAAATTATTATTGTCTAGTGATGTCCTAGCCATTGTAAAATCACAGCACAAGGCATTACTCATGTGTTTGTGGGAATACTGGTATAAACAAACCTATTGTGTTTCCAGTTGTATATAAGTATAGCACATATAATTATGTACAGGATATAATACTTGATAATGACAATAAATAATACATTACTGGTTTATTTATTTATTTTTGAGACAGAGTCTCACTCTGACACCCAGGCTGGAGTGTAGTCGCGCGATCTCAGCTCACTGCAGCCTCCACCTCCTGGGTTCACATCGTTCTCCTGCCTAAGCCTCCCGAGTAGCTGGGACTACAGGCACCTGCCACCACGCCCAGCTAATTTTTTGTATTTTTAGTAAGACGGGGGTTCCACCGTGTTAGCCAGGCTGGTCTTGAACTCCTGACCTTGTGATCTGCCTGCCTCAGCCTCCCAAAGTGCTGGGATTACAGGCATGAGCCACCGCGCCCGGCCTATATATACATCTATATATATACACACACACATACACATATATATACATATATTGTTGTTTGTTTGTTTTGAGACAAGGTCTCGCTCTGCCTCCCAGGCTGGAGTACAGTGGTGTCATCATTTTTATTTTTAAAAAAATGTTGACTGTCGAACAGCCTCAGACAGGTCCTTCAGAAGGAATTGCAGAAGAAACATTGTTATCCCAGGAGATGACAGCTCCACACATGTTAGTGTCCCTGAAGACCTATCGGTGGGACAAGATGTGGAGGTGAATGACAGTGATGTTGATGATCTTAATCCTGTGTAGGTCTAGGCTAATGCATGTGCTTGTGTCTTACATTTCAAAAAAACATTTAAAGTGTAAAAATAAAATGAAATTTTATTTTTAAATTTCTTAAATATTCTTAAAATAGAAAAACCTTAAATAATAAAGAAAATATTTTTGTATAGTTATAAAATGTGTGTTTTTATGCTTTTATGTTTTAAGCTAAGTGTTTTAAGTATTATTACAAAATTCAATAAGTTTTAAAAATTTAAAACTTTACAAAGTAAAAAACTTACAGTCAATTAAGGTTAATTATTGTAGAAATAATTTCTTTTACACATTTAATGTAGCCTATAGCAGAGTATTCATAAGGTCTGTAGAAGCATACATTGATGTCCTAGGCTTTCACATTCACTTATCTCTCACTCACTGACTTACCCAGAGAAACTTTCAGTCTTGCAAGTTCCATTTATGATAAGCACCTTATACAGGTCTACCATTTTATTTTTATCTTTTATAACATATTTTTACTGTACTTTTTCTATGTTTAGATATGTTCGATACACAAATACTTACCACTGTGTTCCAGTTGCTACCGTCTTCAGTATAGTAATGTGCTGTACGGGTTTGTAACCTAGGAGAAATAAGCCTTACCATCTAGCCATCTATGTTTGCATAAGTTCACTCTGTGATGTTCACACAATCATAAAGTCACCTAACAAGTTTCTCAGTGGGTATTCCTATCATTAAGCATGCATGGCTGTAGTGGAAAGAGCTATACAAGAAGCAATACTCAAGAAGTTCAGAAGCTAAAGACACAGCTCCACAAGAAGACAAAGATTTAATTGGAAGATTATAGAATACTTCATTTCCCATTACTTGTCTTCATCCCAACAGGGCTCCAGTGTAATAATAGGGGATTATAGCTTAAAGAGTTGCAAGATACATCACACGAAGAAAAATCCAAGTCAAGAGGAGAAGCAACAACAAATACACTGGAAGAATTTTAAGCTTCTGGAACATGTAGCAAAAAACACTAGAAAAAAACCCAACTCCTAGCCAGATTAACGTAAAACCTCACATTCTATTAGTGGATTCACTGTATCTGGTTGTCAGAAAAATATTCCAAAGCATGCTAAAAGCCAAGACAAAACACAGTAAAAAGGGATAAAGCAAGCATCAGAACCAGACTCAGAGATGACACAGACGCTGGAATTATCAGATAGAGAATGTAGCATTATTAGGATTAATAAATTAAGAGTTCTAATGGACAAAACAGGCAACGTACAAAGAACAGATAAGTGATATAGGCAGAGAGATAGAAATTCTTGGAAGGAATCAAAACAAATGCTGGGAGGAATTTAAAAACCCTCAGTGAACTTGGAGATAGGTAAATAGAAACTTCCAAAACTGAAAGACAAGAAGAATTTGAAAACTTGAAAAAAAAAAAATCCAAGAATTGTAGATAGATATGTATATATGTATGTATATAGGTATATATGGAATTTCAATTATGTAAATTATCAATTGTATATTAATATGATATATGAATATCATACAATTGTATATCATATAATATGTAGGATATGTGTATCATATATATAACTGAAATTCCAGAAAGAAAAAAAATGGAGAACAAAACTGAGAAAATATTTGAGGTAATAAGGCCCAAGAATTTTCCAAAAATGACATGTATTAAACCACATGTCCAGAAAGCTCAGAGAATACTAATCAGAAAAAAAACCAATAAAACACCTAGTTTTATGATAAAACAGTTTAGAAATTTAAAGACAGAGAAAATCTCTAAAGAAGCCAGAAGAAAAAAAAAAAAGTACAACGTGACTGCTTTCAAGATTTTATGTTTTTCAACAATTTGACTGTGACAAGCTTGGATGAGTTTCTTTTTATATTAATTCTACTTGGGGATAAGTGAATTTGTTGCATCTCTAAGTTCTCAAATTTTCACCAAACTTGAAAAATATTTAGGTATCATTTAGAAATATTAGCTATTTTTTCTTCAAATGTTTTTGTATTCCAACCTAATTCCCATTTTCGTCCTTTACATTCATATTAAGCTACTGAGGATTGTTCCACAGATACCTGAATCTCTGCAGATTTTACTGAAATCTACTATCTCTATGCTTTTCATATCGGATAATTAATTTTGATCAGTGTTCATTTAAATGATTCTTTAATTCTTCTGTTAAGTTCATGCATTGAATCTTTCATTTTACTATATTTAAAGTTCTAGAATTTTCATTTGATTCTATTCCTCAGTTTTTCTTTCTTAGTTGAGATTTCCAATCTGTTTATTCACATTGCCTTAAATGATTTTAGAGTGTTTACCTTTAATTCTTTAAACATCTTTCTTTTTTTTTTTAAGTTCATGAAAGCTTTTGCTTGCTGAGATCAACATTTGGGCCACCTTTTGCTCAGTTTCTATTGATTGCTTAAATATTTTTCCTGACTATATATATCGTTCATTCCCATTTCTTTGCATATCCAATGATTTTATGGACTAGTCAATATTGTTTTAATATGCTATAAAGACTCTCAATTTGTCATATTCTTTGGGAAACGTTTTATTCTTGGTTTGATAGGCAATTAAAGAACTGGTTTACTACCTCAAACTTTTGTAATACTTGATTTTATGCTTTGAAGTATAGCCTGTGGACATTCAAATGTGTCACAGCTTCTGTGGTAGTACTTGGTAGTACTAAAACTCCAAATTTTGCTTCTCTTGCTACAGCTTGGCTTGTAGACCTTTCTGTGAGGCATAGTTCTTGCTTTTGAGGTCCAGATTTTTCCCTTGTGTTAACTGCATGTAAAGATGTTAATAAGATTTTAAAATTACCTACCCTTTCTCTCTGAGTCAGAACCGCAATGTCCCTGAACACCTTTTTTCCTCCAACAACGCTTTATTTCTGGTTTCTCACTACTGCTCTCATATTCATAGTGGCTGCTAGTAGGAATGCTTTGGTCTTCCTCTGTTTAATGTAAACACTCCCCTCAACTATGAATTTACCATAGCCTTCACACAAACTTCTGGAGCTTCCTCTTTGCTCAGCTCCATAGTCTCAGAGTTACTACTCTGCATCACCTATTTCTGCTTCTTCATAATCTAATCTCTACATCTTCAGCTCTTCAACACTATCATAAGCTGCAGGAACTCCAGTTCCTCAAGGCAATGAGAAATTATGCCCAAACAGAGATTTGAGTAATTATGGAACAAACCCCTTTCCTTCTTCCTTCTTTTCCTTCCTTCCTTTCTTTTCTTCTTTCTCTCCTTTTTTGCTTCTTCCTCTGTCCTGTTTTCATGGCAATTTTAAGGTAAACTCTTTTAAAAATATATATATAGTGCCTAAAACATTTAACATTACATTAACATGGGGTGACTAAATGAATGACTTGCTAAATTACATTGTATCATCGTTAAATATTTGGAAGAATTCATAGAAGTCATTATGTCAGTGGGAGTTAAATTTCTTGAGGAAAAAAATTACAGATGAAGCAAAATGAAATAATGTTTTAGGTAAATGATACCCTCAATTCAAAAAGGAAAAAGAAAGTTAATTATTTGAATTACGATTTATTGGCAGAGGAGATGGTTTTGTCAAGGTCATTTGGAGGCTGGAAAGTAACTACTTAGTCCCAAAGAAGTTGTTATTGGGAAATGAAAGAAAAGGAAGATCCAATTAGCATTGAGCCAAGTATAATGTGGCAAAAAGCTTAGATACCTCAGATTAGATACACTTTCAAATGATGCTAACAATTTGGACTTTACTAGCTCGTAAAGGATTTTTATAAGATATTAAGCAGGGAAGTAAAGTAATAGAGCCTACAACTTTTGAGATTATTCTTTCAATACTAAGTATGCAAAACTATACTGTTTCAAATTATAAATAATAAATCATAAAATTAATAAAAGAAAAATTGTCACATTTTTGTCATCCATAAAGAGTTAAAATAGTGGTGTTTATTCCTTACAGAATTTTTTTAATTTGTCATAAAAGAATTGTTATATATTTGAGAAATTCTTTCTAGCATTCTAACATACACTCTAGAAGATCATATTAATAGCTCTGCAGTAAATCTTCTCATTACATTAATATGAAAATTACTTTATAACAATTACATAGAGTACATATAAGTAAAATAGATGCACACTCAGGACCACTACAATGCTTAGTTAAAGACTTAATTCAGTCCATTTTGAAATTTCTATAAACAGAAGAGTTACACTTAGACGTAGTGATAAAAATTTACTCTTTAATTTTATGATTTGGAGCATTTGTGAAATTGTTTTTGTAGAAAATACATATTGGAAGAATAAAACCCAAACGGGTATAAGAACAACAGTATTGCAACATTAGCTATAATAAGCACTGCTAGGAACAATGTAATATTCCAGAAAGGAAATTAATGGGTTATGAATACCATTGGCTGGGAGTAGAAGGGGAGTGCCATGAGAAAGAATGTGGCACACAGATGGCAGTCCTGCTGTTTCAAACACACTGGGGAGAAGAGACAAGAGTAGTATATATTTCATATTTAAGTCTCACAATTATTTAAGTATGTATGTCTACAATGCTTAAACATCTTTTCCACATAACTAAGTAAGCCATTTTTGAAATAGTTGCCCTTGCTAAACACTCTCAGCCTCCTTTTTGGCATTTCCCATAGTGCAGTAGCTAAAGGCAGTGAAAATAAGAGCTTTCTTTCAATAGTCCAACTTTTCTTGTATTAACTAATCACTTAAAATGTATCAGAATCCTTTTTCAAACATTGCTGAAACAGAGAATATTATTTCTGCTTACGAAGAATACATTTGTTTTGTAATGAGAAAAGGCATATACAATAAAAGGTCCAATTCTTTCTCTGACAACTCCCCCCCCCAAAAAAAAATTATAAAAAGGAAGTAACTAAACAATTAATCTGCTAGGTTAGAAAATAGACCTTTGTATATTTTTAGACAAATAGTGATAGATATTCTCCATGTGAGTAAGTAGTATAGACTCAGATAATGTCCTCTTTCTTCTGTTTGAAAAACATAAACACAAATCAAACCAAAAGCCACAAATTTCCGTACATGTAAAATGTGGTTTAGGGTGGTTAGAAGTGGGCATTTTATAATACACATTTGGTTCAAATAAGAGTCTTCATGTGCAACTCAACAATTTCACAGACAAGCCTTGTCTGAGACCATGTTACAGCAATACCTAAAACCAAAATTGCAAACAAACAAAACAAAACACACAAAACAAACAAACAAGAAGAAACATCATGGACTAGCTCCTCATGACAAGGAGTAGATCTCTGTATTTTAATGCAATTTCTTTTAGTCCCATTCTCGTAGGTATGCAGGGTTTAATCCCCACCTCCCAGTCCCCTGCTACTCTCTAACTTTTTAGTATTGCTGGAAGTAGATTTATTTACCAGCTCTCATGATGTATTGTTGCTTGTTATATTAGTGTGTCTAACATTGACCCTTCACATTTCAGCATAGAAAGCCCCAGAAGGCAAGTACAGAGTACTGACCATGCTCTAATTGTAGAGCTGAGTCCAGTGTCTTACTTTGTAGAAGGTTTTGTATAACGCAACCACAAAGTGAAAAACAAATTTCCTGGAAATAATGCATTTGAAATATTAATATTAAAAAAAAAAAACAGTAACTCTCCCTGTGGACAAACGAGGGAATCTGTAAAAAGGCATACAAGCTAACTGAGAAGAAATGACTTACCAATAAAATATTGTTGCAGGATTGAAGTAATAAGTGATTAGATTCTGAACAAGAATAATAATTTGAATTCTAGTCACTAATGACTCGTTTACTGCTCTGTTTATGACAAGGCTTAGCCAACTATAGCTCACAGGCTATCAATTCAGTTATCACTGTCTCCATAAAGAAAATTTCAGTGGAAGATCTCCATGTCCATTCATTTATATGTTGCCTATGGCTCTTTATTACTGAAAGAGCGGAGTTGAGTCATTGCAACAGAGACTGTATGTCTCACGTAGCTTAATATTGTCCCACATAGCTCAGTAACCCACATATTGAGTATCTGGGCTTGCACAGAAAAAAAATTACCAATCCCTGACATGGCATTACCAACCTAACAGGGATCAAACATGAGAGGCTTAAAAGCCATGTAGAGTCCACGGGTGTATTTTGTTTGGCTGCACAATTTTTGTTATAACTTTATTTTTACTTCTTTTTTTTACTGTTAGTTTTATTTGTGTGTCTTTAAAAAGGATTTATCTTTCGGTTCTCTAAAGTACCTAGCTCTTTTTCTTGTCTCAGATACGTTTACCTCTTTCATTTACCCTACCTACTTTAGGTCATTTACTTTAACCATCCATCTCATGAAGGAATTTCAGTTTGAAAACTTTGAGGTAGAAAAAGAATAACAAATGCGGCAGCATATAATGATGTTAAATATATAGTATGTTTATGTATACCATTTCATTTGCAGTTTAAGAAATGAAATCTAGATGAAATAAGATATTGATTTACTTTCTAATTACAGCTAGGCACTGATCAATTAAGACTAAAAGCAATTTGGTTTAGTCAATTCAACAAATACTAGGAATCTTCTCTACTATATTTCGGTTGGATATTATTTTGGATATTATTTTCATATCGACTGTCTTTTACTTCTCATGTCTGTTTACAATACTAGTCAGGGCCACAAGGCCAGCAGCTAAATCCATTGTGTCAACCGCATCTCTATTGCCAATATATGACTGCACTGTTAATATCCTTGCCTGCTGGCTAGTGAGGAAGGTGTCACATTACATGGTTAGTCTGACCAAAGAAAATATGACCAATGGCCAATATAAAGATACATTCATAGTTCCAAAGAAATAATGTCCCCAAAGTTATGGACCATACCTCTGCAAGGTCATTATTTTCAGAAGACCACCACTGGTCTCACCAAATATAACACTGTGTTCCTTGTAATTTATGACACTCCAATTATGATAACATTCACTCTTGCATTTCAAAGCAATATCGGTGTTTCTTTGTCTCTCTCACTATCTTGTTTTCCTTTCTTTCTCTCTATTTTTATATATCTAACACATAATGTATAATATAATGTGATATACAAAATATACTGCAGTATAACATGACATATAATATTTATGTAAGTAATATGTCAAGTTGCTAAGATTGTTACACCTGTGAGATAAATGTAAACTTGAAAATTAAGAAAAAAATTAAAAGTTCTCAGCAGATAAATATAAAACCAAATAAAATAGAAATTCTAGAACTGAAAAACCTAATCATTGGAAAAGAAACCACTGAGTGTGTTTGATAGCAGAACACAGATGACAGAATAATGAATGAATATGGGTATAGATCAACACAAAGTAAATCAACACAAAGTACTCAATGTGAACAGAGACAAAAGTTTGACAAAGCCACAGGATTAGACGGAAAGTGCTTTAAAATCTTACATTTGTGTCATTGGAGTCTAAAATAGAAGAGGAATAGATAGGTGCAGAAAAATATCAAAATAAATAATGACTGAACACTTTTCAAACGCGGTAAAAGATACAAATATATAAATGCAAAATGCTCATTAATAAAATACATAGAATATAATAGAAAAATAATAATAGAAAATAATAGAATAAAAACAAAGAAAATCATGGTCAGACACATCATAATCTGAATACTAAAAACTAAGGAAAGAAAGAAAAAAGAAGCCTTGAAGCATACAGAGAAAAGCAACACATTACATCACATTACATATGAAGTTCTTGTTTTTTTTTTTGAGATGGAGTCTCACTCTGTCACCAGGCTGAAGTGCAAGTGTGCGATCTCGGCTCACTGCAACCTCCGCCTCCAGGTTCCGAGAGATTCTCTTGCTTCCCAAGTAGCTGGGACTACAAGCGAGCGCCACCATGCCCAGCTAATTTTTGTATTTTTACTAGGGACGGGGCTTCACCATGTTGGATGGTCTTGATCTCTTGAACTGGTGATCCGTCCACCTCGGCCTAAGCATTTGTCATTAATCTTCAGACATTGTGTCACATTCTGGGAATCTATAAAGGAATAAAATCACTTCTTGGTTGCAAATTTGGGATATTCACTATTTTAGGGATTTGTCACTTCAAAGCCTACAAGCAGCAGATTAAATTAGGTGCATACGAAGTTTATCAGGGGAAGGTCTGTGAAGGATAAAGTTGAAGGGAGCAGGTGAGGGCAGACTAGGGGGACTGCAGACCAGATGCGTGTCTGACATTGGCAAAAGGAAAGAGACATAAGGAAGATTGCATCAGAGCTTCAGATGCATCACAGCTCTGAAAGTTTTGGCCAGGCTGAGGACCAAATCTCTGTGCAACATTGTCACAGGTCAGGCAGAGATGACAGACAGCCTTATGATGCCACATCTTCAGATCCCTCATGGGGTTCACATGTCTCCTGGGACACTTCTATCATGATCTGTCATCATGGGAGTGGCCCAGGGGACATGTGAACCCCATGAGGGATCTGAAGGTGTAGCATCATAAGGCTGTCTGTCAACTGTGTTCCCCAAAGCAGGTCCTCTTGACTGGAATCTTTAAGGGACATCTGAGTGGCACAACTCCATGGTCACCCCATGGATTTCTTTAAAACCTAAGCATTCTTTTTGAAGAATATTGACATCCTGTCATATTTTATATATCAAACATCAAAGTGTGTCTTCATTGAGATCCAACTTTTTACACGTCTCCATCATAAAATTCCTAAGTAGGAAAAAAAAGCCAAAAAGTAGAAGATAGCTATTATGAGAACAAAATGAACATTTGAAGACACTTCACCTACCACATATTACTCTAAGAAACAGCATAAACAGATAGACACACAGATAAACAGAATTGCCTTTCATCTTTCAAGACTATCTCTCAATTCTGTTTATGTGCCTCTGCTACCCTAGGACTCACTTGGGATTTTGATTTTTGTATCTTACTCTTTTTTTGTTGTCTCTTATTCTAACTATGGTTAACTTTTTCACAATTCGCTGAAAAGAAAGCTCATGTTGCATTTAGGATATAATAATTATATACATGAAAAGTCCCAGCAAAGGTCTGCCCCACCAGAGATTAAACGTGCTAGAAAAAAATTCTCTCAGAAAAGCATCTTGGACTCACTGACACACCCCAAAGAGTCGATATAGGTGAAGTAGCCTGTCACTGATTCCTGCCTTGTACTTCTTACTAATATATGGCACCTGCTACATGAGATTTCTCTCTGAATGTGCCTCAGGTATCTCAGATACAACATTTCCAAAGGTAAATTTTTATTCCCTTTACCCCATTACCAAGTATGTACCTTCCACAGTCATCCTCATCTTATTAAATGACTTCTTCATCTATACAATTCCGCAAGCTAGGATGCTGTGATTTTTTTGTGATTCCAACATTTGCCTCCTCTTCTCAACATCTAATCAAATTTAACATCAGAATATCCTGACTCCTCTCCCAAATCGCTGAAATGCCTGCCAGTCCTCCAAATTAAAACTGAACAGGCTAGTGTTCACCAAAGATGATAGAAGATAGAGCATAGGACGCTGACTGCACTGCTGAGCTTGGCCCAGACCCAGGACTGGCTTCACTTGTAGGGACATTTAGTCCCCTTGATGCAGCTCAGATATTTTGCCTGGGAAACTCTCTTTCTGTATCTTGTCCAAATCACTTCTTGTCTTACACCAAGGAGACATATTGGTCACTTTCTTGCTAAAATACCTTAAGCAGAATCATGAAGTCTGAGGGTTCTGGAGCTCAACGAGTTGTTCTCTAGCACCTCAGACATATGAAGCATCTGAGAACAATGAGAGCCTGAACTCAAAGGAAGCACATTGCTTGGGTTTGTTGCCACGCCTCTGAGAATAACACTGGCTACTCAGCAACCCCTCCCAAGAAGATTAACGGTTGCTGGTCTGTCCCTTTGGCTTCATCGTTTCAATCTGGTGTTTCCAAGACTAGCTTCTCATCTCCATCCCCAAGGCTGTCACAAGAGCGTATCTTGCTTAGGTAGATCATTAAATTAGAAACACGCTCAAGCCTTAGGGGAATCCAGTGGTAGACTCCAGAACCTTCTGCTATAACTAGGTAAACCACCTGCCTTGGCTTGCTCAGGTGATTTGTGTCTGATATTCTGGAGTTATTTATTAATATATTACCAAAACTATTTCACAAGTACCCCAAATTGAGTAATGAATGACACGAAAGCATGAAAGATAGCTTATACACAGTGCTTCAGCATTTGTAGTTGGAGGGTGAACTCAGACACTGGGGTAGCAAAACCAACTCTTTGAAAGATTACCCTAGTTAGCATTATACACATGCAATCTTGGGTATTCATCTCAATATCTAATAGCAGCCACAAAGTGAATTATTTAAATAATTTTACCACATTTAAATAATTTTATTTAAATAACGTCATAAATGTATATAATCAATTATTTTAATCCTGGCTTTATAATTCAAAGAGTAGTTACATTGTGGCAGTGTTAGCATCACAAGCAATAACTACAGAAGAAGAAATAGTTGTATGAATTCATTGCCTTTGTATAGTGGATAATATATCAAGATTTTGTAGGAATTATATCATTTAAATAGTATGACGACTGTTCACTAAGTAGTCCCCTCTATGTTGGAAACAGAATTAGTGTATTGTAAGAGTTATATGTTTTAATGTGTCTATTTATAAGAAGAGGTTATGCTATAGAAGCACTTACAGCAGTGTGTGTGTCTGTGTGTGTGTGTGTGTGTCTCAGAGAGAGAGAGAGAGAGAGAGAGATGTTTGCGAAATGGAATGGGTTGACACCGAAACTGGGAAGCTATAATCCCTGTCTTCTGTCTGTGGGTTCTGGTACATTGATTAGTATTGAGTAACAGCTGAACACCGTTTTAGATACCATCAAGTCTGTAAACATGAGGTGTGCAAAGCTAACAAATCTCTAGAGGCGAAAACACTTGATCTTGGTCTCATTAGACAATCAGATCCACTGAAATACCTGTTTTAGGTGGATTAATAATAATACTTTGCATCATTCTTCAAAGCTACAGTTAGCATAGCATGTCAATGCATTTTAGGGATTTGGAAAGTGCATATATACACACATAAATACATACATATTTTTATTTAAAGGCACACACACAGAGCTTTAATTGCACATTGGTGTGTAGGGACTTAGTTAAGGTATTTCAATTAAATGAAGTAGCACGAATATTAGAAACTGAAAGATATGCATCTAGCATCTGCTAGTAAGTATAATAAAATAAAACAAAAATTCTAGGCACTTTGAAAGCATTACTATGAGTAATCCCAAGCCAGCTGATTGCAGCACTTAGTGACCAATAAGTGGACCCAGAAAACACTGTCAATAAGCCCTTAAATTTAGATGAAGCTTTTACCTTTTCAAAATCCTTTTGAACACATTATTTTATTTTATCCATTAAATTCCCGTACGATGATTTGTGGGACTGTTATTCCCATTTTACAGAGAAATTCAAAGAAAACCATTTTCTTAAATGTTGTGCAGAACTCTCTGACTAATGAAGTATAATACTTTCATGTATATTATTCCATTATTTTTGAACTTGGTTCAAATAGAAGCTTCTTCATATATAATTGTATTTGGAGTCTCACTGCAAGTAAGTGGAAAGCAAAGGTGTGCTGTAAAGGGTGACGCTGGGAAGGTCCTTCCAAGCTCCATCCTTGTGGCCTTCTCCTTGCCACAGCACGCACCCCTGAGGCATCTCTGGGGAACACCCAGAACAGACATCCTATAAACATTCTTTAAAACTGTCTTTATATTTTAGCAATCTTGGGAGGAAGTTACATGCTTTACAATAAACAACCTAAGAAACAGGTTTTGTGATAGCAATCCTCTTACATAAAAGCAGTAGTTCAAACATGGCATGCAGGACTTTGAGGCTTGGGGTTATGATCTTTGTTCATTACTCTTCCACAGTTTGAGAAGTGAAAAAAAAAATATGGTTCCCCATGATTAGGCGACTGAGGAAATCTGAAAGGAGCAGACCTTTAGCTCTGCAGGTCTGTGTGGCACTAATTTGGGCACATGGTAGGACTGGTCAGTCTACCACTCTCCTATGTCCATCTGAGATCTCCAGCAGGCAGCTTAGTCCCACTTTAGTTAGGGGGAGCAAAGGATCTTTCTTTTCTTTTGCTACTTGACCTTCTACCTGCTCAGGGGTAGTCTGCTTTTATGAACGAGCTTAAGGTATCTTGAGCTATTAAATAGGGTGCTGGTCCACTGGGGATGAGCCTTGGATAGCAGAAGAGCCTCGTTCTCCTCTGCAAGATCCAATAGATGGTCTGGCCACTGTCGCCCAGTGCCCTCAACAAATAGTATCCAGAAGGAAGACTGGATTCTAAGTTTCATTTTGCTCACTGGCACTGCCAGTGGACAGAACCTTCACAAGTACCGCCTGCAGTACTGATTGGGGTGGCCTTCCTGTTCTCCTCATCCCCTTCTTGTCCCCTTGTATGGAGAGAGAGCATGATATAAAACATTCCCTCTAATCGTGCCTCAAAATTCTGGTCAATTATTTAGACCAAAAACTTTTAGAGATTTTGTAGAAGAATGGTTCATTTACTTCCTGCTTTTACCATGGCCCCTTCTTCCCAAATCAGTGACTTGCTCATATCCAGCTTTCTGGGATGGTAAAAAGGAGAACCATCAAGTACATGGGAAGGGATTTTAGGAGTGAGATTAATACTTTGACATGTTATTTTGCCAAATATCTATCTATTACCTATCTATATCTACCTACCTATCATCTATATGTATCTATCTATGAAAAACTACCTTAATTTAATTAATGAAATTATAAACAAATGATTTTCCACTAAGAAGGAAACGTTTGTCTAAATTAAATTAGTAATATTAAGAATTATTTTCACTTATATATAATTCATTATAATAGAGAGTAGATAAGAAGTGGGTATTAACAACTATTAAATGTATTGGGCATCTATACATTGCATTAGAGACTTAACATTAACTATCATGTTTTAAT
>NW_012102587.1:1723987-1733141 GCF_000951045.1 Mandrillus leucophaeus | reverse complement strand
CTTAGATTCACGTTTATAATGCATAATTAACCAAAACTTTGTGTGCTTTCAGACCATCCTTTGAGAAAAAAAGTGTCAGTTCAGGGCACCATTTAAATATAGAGGCTTTATGAGGGCTCAGGATGTTAAAGTCATTCAAGTAATTTGGGAATTTTGAAAAACAATACATAAAGTGTTTAAAGGTTCAAATCTTTACATAATCTTGCATTCTTTAGTGACCTATCATTAGATTCAAATATGTTGAAGTGAATTGTAATGACCAGCTACCTGACGATGGCAATTTATGTTAGATAATGCATGAATAAAGAAGAGCAACTTTAAAATAATTTGATTCACAGCAATTCAAGTTGCCAAAGTGAAGCCATTAAGTATACAAAGGTAATCATTTGTTTATGCATTCAACAATTGTTGAGTATTTGCCTTGTCAGTCCCTACACACACAAAGATGAACACACAAACCCTAACAATACAATAACTCTGAATAATCAATAACTCTGTTATTTTCCTCAGTATCAGAGTAAGTGGCAAAGAAATAATCCAGTAAAATAAAGTGCTAAGTGTAATAAACAGTCTTTTCGACAAATGGTGCTGGAACAAGTGTAAACAGCGTAGGTATTTTGGAAATAAGCCTTTCCTCAAAAGGCTAAACATCTTACTATATGATTTAGTAATGCCTCTACTAATTACATGTACAGGAGAATAAAAACATATAGCCACAAAAACTTGTGCACATATTTTCAAAGCAGCATTATTCATTATAGCCCCCAAATGACAACAGTTCAGCTATCTATCTATCTATCTATCTATCTATCTATCTATCTATCTACCTACCTACCTACCTACCTACCTATCATCTATCAGTCAATCTAACTAACGATCTACCTTCCCATCTATCATCTATCTCTCTGGAGAGAGATACATAAACGTGTCATATTCATACAATAGAATATTAATGTCATTTTCAGATCAGTCATTGCAAGTATATAGAAACACATTGATTTTTGCATGCCGACCTTGTATCCTCTAACATGACTAAACTCATTTATTAGTTCGAACAGTTTTTTTTTAGCGATTCCTTAGGATTTTCAACATACAAAACCATATACCTGATAATAGACATAGTTTTACATATTCTTTTACTATATGAATGCTTTTTTACTTCACCCTTTGGCTATAATTTCTCACATACTGTTGAGTATTTGTTGTGAGTATACTTCTCTTCTTAATCATAGTGAGCAGTTACCCAGTCTTTTGCCATGATTCATTGTGTTAATTATGGGTTTTGTTTTGTTTTTGTTTTGCCCTTTATCAGGATTTGGAAATGCCCTTCTATTGCTGGTTTTTAAAAATTATTTATCATTAAGGTTGTGGACGTTTGTCAAATGCTTTTTCTGCAGTCATTGAGATGATTATATTGTTCTTGCCTTTATCCTATTTGTATGGTGTATTATATCAATTGATTTTCAGATATTGAACCAATATTGCATTACTGGGAAAATCTCATTTGGTCAGAGTGCATAATCCTTTCATATGTCACTAAATTTGGTTTGTTGGTATTTATTGTGGGTTTTACATCAATAGTCATAAGTGATATCAGTCTGTAGCGTTTATTTCCTGTGTTATCTTTGTCTTTGTCTGGCTTTGGTGTTAGGGTAATACTGTCCTTGTATATTGAGTTGGAAACTACCTTCCTCTTTTACTTTTTTGGAAGAGTTTGCCAAGAGTTGATAATCTTCTTTAAATGTTGACAAGTATACAGCAGTGAGACTATCTGAGCCTAGGCATTATTTTGATTTTGTTTGTTTGGTTGTTTCATGTTTTTTAAATTGCTAATTTAATTGCTTACTAGTTTATTCAGATTTTCAGTGATTTCTTGAGTCAGTTTTGGTAGTTTTTATAGTTCTAGGAATTGTCATTTCATCTAATATATCTAATATCTAAATTCTCAATTGTACATAATATTCTATTAAAATCCTATTTGTTTAAGACAGGTAATCATGTTTTCTCTTTAATTCCCATTGTTTGTAATTTGAGCCCTCTCTCTTTTTTTCTGTTCAATCTAACTAAAAATTTGTTAGTTTTGATCTTTTCACAAATCACATTTTGGTCTAATTGATTTTTTCCATTGTTTTTCTATTCTCTATTTTTGTTGATTTTTATTGAATGCTATTGTTAAACTGCAGTCATTTTCAGTTTCAGTACTAGACTCAATAATTCTTTTAAGTTAATTTACATTATTAACATTTTCTCTATCAATTTAAATCTAGACGACCAACAAAACAACAAATTAAGTCCCTGTCTATAGCATTTGCCAATTTCTACAGTGTAAATGTTCCTACTGTGGCTGCTTTATAGCTGCCAACGTGCTATCACTGAATGCTAAACTGGGAAAAGATATGCACTAACATAGTATTATATAGTATAGCCATGATACAGATATAAATGTTGTAAAAAACCTGAAAATATAAAGAATATTCACATGCAGTAAAATAATCAGGAAGTGGTTTGGAGTATTATCTTTGTTTGCAATTTAATTATTAGTATATAATTTAGTTTTTCCTAATGGCTGTTTTTAAGATCCAGCCTTCAAAATTCCTGAATATTGCATAAGCTAACTCAACACAGCATAGGTTATTGATGCCTTCTTTCACTGCCTCTTGTACAGTAAATTCACTAGCCTTGATTTCATTACATGTATTTGTCAAAATAGTCAGGGCACAATCATTACTTCTTTGTGCTGCTACTTTTTATTGTGTCTCTTTAATTATATCATATGTTTTGGGCATAAGGAATCACATTTGCACATATTTATATTTTATACTCAATCTAACATAGACCTTATCCATAGCTAATAATTTTTTCTGATATACCCAGTTTCCAAAGACACTACTGAAAACCACAGATCTTTCTATACAAAAAGAATGTAGCGGTATATAAAGACTAAAAAAAGTTATAACCAGATCATCTGTCAACTATTGCTGTATCTTACATATTTCAAGTTATAAATGAAAAAGCAAGCAGGTGTTGAAAATACGTCTCAATAATAATAATAGCTATAGTAAGTACTTATGATCTGTCTATAAATGCATATACACACCTACAGTATATATACCTAATTCATTCTCATAGCAAACCTCTGAGTTAGTTATTATCATCCTGCTAAAATGTTTAAATAGGTAATACCAAGACTTTCCTCAAGTTTACATATCAAGTCAGTGACAGAGTATTTAAACTTTGGCCTAACTATATGAAAATGTGTGTTCTTCAATACTGCACCACACAGCTTTCCTGTTATATCTTATAGATATCTGGTTTTTGTCTTTATTCTCTGTTTACAGACACACAGTGTTAATGATTTCAGCAAAGGATTTAAAGTGTCCCACCCAACTGTTAATCCAGTGGAACCTGTGTGGGATATTGCTGTTGCAAAATAGCAATAATTTTACTTAAAATTCCTGAGAATTCCTCCACAGTTCTTTGACATTTTCCCCAAGTATTAGATAATATAGGTAATATTCAAATAATTCTAAAATAAATCGCTCAGAAAACGTATTTTTTCTAGAAGGCATGAAATTGAAAACTATCAGAGATAATAATTAAAATGAAGAGAGGTAGAAAGGGAAAGATAAAAGGAGATGGAGAGATAGAGATGAGAAAGAGACAGAAAGGAATTAACTGATTTTCATTCTAAACTATGGAACAATGTGGAAAAGTCTAGAAACAAACATTTGGCATGAGTCTTGTGCCAAAATCTGAATTTTTTTTTGGCACGAATATGGGCAACTCAGATCCCCTGTTGTGAAGAGCACAATTAACAAGCGCTCTACCATCTATCCCTCAGGATCTACCACCATGTTCAAATGGATCCCACCCTTTCCACAGTTCCTAAGGAGGGAATTAGCAGAGGAGTAGTTGCTAATGGAAACCCAGAGGAGATACAGAGCTCCTCCAACAGGAAACTTCAACTGAAGCCTTGACCTGATTGCATGTTTCTTAGAACTGTCCTGCAGTTCTACATTCTACCTAACATATCTTCCTTCTTTTCCTCTTGACACAGGTTTCATATAGGTGCAAAGTCTCTCCCCTCCTGCTACCCCTGTTAGGTTTCCAGTCAGTCTCTTACACATCTAATTCATTCTCAGCATCTGCTTCTTGGCAGTCATGGAAACACTGTCACTGGCTGTTTCACAAATGTCAACTCATCCAACAATCCCAAATTCCTGAAATATTGGTGTAATCAATATTTGACAGTTAAAAACGAAAAACTAAATCACCTAAATTCACACTGCCAACAATGATTAGAGTTGAAATTTACATCTGCTTTTGATGGACTTTGATTTCTACACTCTTTCTAAAAGGAATTTTAGAAGCATAATGCTGTTGGAGACTATTTTTCTATGCAAGTATTTATGAAACTTCAGGCATATGTGTCTTAGTCAGTTTGGACTGTTATAAAAACAAATTGTCATACATTGAGTGGCTTATAAAGAGTAGAGATTTACTTTTTTCAGTTTTAGTGGCTAAAGTCCTGAGATCAAAATGGTAGCATGGTTGAGTTCTAGTAAGGGCTTTCTTCCAGGTTGTGAATTGCCATCTTCTCTTTGTGTCCCGACACAGTGGAAATCAGCTAAGAGAGCTCTCTGGGGTTCCTTTTATAAGATCACTAATCCTTTCAGAGGCACTCCACCCTCATGACTTTATCTAAGCGTGATTACCTCTCAAAGACTCTACTTCCTACTACTATCATTTTGGGGGTTAAGACTTAAACATATGAATTTGGGGATAGGAAGACAAACATTCTGTTCGTTGCCATTTGCTATGTTAAAGTAAAAATAATAATATCAACTTCAGTTGGTTCCCAGAGCCCAAGTATTGTGGTTCTCTTGACTCATGATTTTATTTTCCATTAGTTATATAATTGTTCAACTGAAGAAAAGTATGCAAAAAGAAATTTATATTTAATTTTGGCCAGGCATAGGTAGTATTGGTTTGGCTGTGCATATAAATTATGACAAAATATTTTGAAATTTCCTAAAGACAGATTATTCTTATCTTTTCATGAGTATGATGTCACGTTCATTAACATTAATCAATCCATTAGTGAGGCTATAGGCTGTAGCATCATCTGCATGAACCACAACAAAGTACTCCTATTGCAAAAGATTATTAGCATTGTTCAGATTAGGTAATAACAAAAGATTGACTTCTTTTTCCAATATTCCTGGTTATGGGCCATAAAAATCCCATCAAGTGTCAACTGTTGCAGCTACATTGATAAAATGAGCACATATCATTTACCCAATAAGGAACTGAAGTTGGGTACATATCTGTATGCTATAATGACTCAAAATGATTTATCCATTTTTTTACTAAACTAAAAAAGCAAATGCTATAATTAAAAAATTATGAATCTATCAACAATAGTTTATTTAAAATCTCCTCTGAACCCAGCCCTATAGTCTTCTGTCAACTTTGAAAATTATTGTATCTGCTTCTCCCTCAAATACATTTTTTTCAGATGCAGTCAGCGTTCTGCAAAGAGACATAATCAATTAGGTGTGTGTCGGGGTTGGGGGCGGGGGAGAAGAAAGAGACAGAGAGTGAGAGTGAGAGAGAGAGCAAGAGATTCATTTTAAGGAATTGGCTCATGCAATTGCAGAAGAGGGCTAGGCCAGAATCTGCATGTGTTCTGATAGGGTGGTGGTTCACAGAAGAGCTCATGCTATAGCTGAATTCTGAAGGCTGTAAGGCCACATAAAATTCACCATCACAAGTGCACCCCCTTTCGACATGGCACTTCTACACATTTACTTAAAGCATACTTAATCTCCACATAAAGAAAGTAACAACGTCATACTTCTGCCCCACATGATACAACTATCTGGAGTACAGCCAAAAATGTACGATCCCTTTCTCAAGAAAAGAAAGTACGATGTACTTGGGACATAGTTACTCTTCTCCTTGATCTAATATAGCTTAAATACTATAATATAAAATTAACAATACTTAAATACTCTCATATTAAGTCAATATACGTTGTGTTACATGAGAGTGGGTATTTGCTTTATACACATTCCCCACAAACATGTTGATAACAAAATAAAGAAGAAATACTCATGATAATTTTAGTCCTTATTTATGTAATTGTTTATACAGTCAAAGTTGGTATTTATAACTACTGACTTTCACTATCCATTCTGTCTGTATTCTTTTTTTTTTTTTTTTTTGAGACAGAATTTCACTCTTGTCGCCCAGGCTTGAGGACAATGGCACAATCTCAGCTCACTGCCACCTCCGCCTCCTGGGTTCAAGAGATTCTCCTGACTCAGCCTCCCAAGTAACTGGGATTACAGGTGCTCACCATCACTCCCAGCTAATTTTGTATTTTGGGTAGAGATGGGGTTTCACCATGTTGGCCATGATGGTCTCAAACTCCTGACCTCAAGTGATCCACCTGCCTCAGCCTCCCAAAGTGCTGGGTTTAGAGGCATGAGCCACCACACGTGGCCATGACTGTATTCCTTTATCTAACAAGCACCTTAGCTGGTCATGGTTCTTTATTAGGTGGAGTGACCCAAATCTTTGTTCCTGAAGGATTTGGAACATCAATAGTTCTGTCTGGATTGAGTCAGTGTAGCTTTTCACTAACTTTAATTGCAGGGCATGGTAATACTAACAGATGCCCTAAGAAATCTCTTGCATTCTAGTCTTCCTTACGTCCATTGTGGAGCAGAATTTCAATTTATCCTTGGTAGTCAAGATCAATTACCCAAGCCAGTACTGTATCCCCTTCTTTCCCAGTTGATTTAGAGAAATGAAAGCATAGATTGACCAGGTGACAGTTACAACTTCTACTTCAATGAAAATATTGCCGTTTCTCCAGGCAGAATCATTCCTTCTTTTGGAATTAAGACCTCTAGGCTAACAGAGTTTGAGGCGGCAGATACAGAAAGCAAAAACTTCACTACTGAGTCATTGTGGATAATAGTGAGTGGTTTCATTTCCATTTTCACTCCTGCACACCTGGAACCATGAATTGCAGCTATAGGGAATACAGCCTTTACCCATGGCTGTTACCCTACTAATAAGCTTAAGGAGTGTATTAGTCTGTTTTCACACTGCTGTAAAGAACTGCCTGAGACTGGGTAATTTGTAAAGAAAAGAGGTTTAATTGACTCACAGTTCTGTATGGCTGGAGAGGGCTGAGAAAACTTACAATCATGGCGGAAGGCAAAGGGGAAGCAAACACGTCTTACCATGGCAGAGCAGGAGAGAGAACTAAAGCGGAAGTGCCACTCACTTTCAGACAGCTAGATCTCCTGAGAACTCACTCACCAGGACAGCGAGAAGGAAGTCTGCCCCCATGATTCAGTCACTTCCCATCAGGTCCCTCCCCTTACATGTAGGGCATACAATTCAAGATGAGATTTGGGTGGGGACACAGAGCCACATCATATCAAGGAGGTTAGTTGATAAATGGTGTTTTTAACACAGGTTCATCTCGCTATGGGCCCAATGGATCCCTGAAAGCATCTTGTTTGTTTGTTTGCTTTTTTTGCCCCCTAATTATTGAATGATAAATAGGAATCACCAGAATCCTCAAATAGTTTCCCTGACCTGTGGAGTGAGGGCTAATATAAAGGAAAAGGTCAAGTAGAAGCCACTAGAACTGTCTCTACCTAAGAAAATAGTAAACAAAAAGCAATTTCACATTACTGGAGAGATTGCAGAGATCTGTGTCACCATCAAGGACTTGAAAGATGCAGGGGTGGTGATTTCCACCACATCCTCATTCAACCTTGCTATCTGGCATATACAAAAGACAGATGAATTTTGGAGACTGACATCAACTTATTATAAGCTTAACCAAATGGTTACTCCAACTGCAGCTGCTCTACCAGATGTGTTTTTTATGGCTTAAGCAAATTTTCACACTCTAGTACTTACTATATAGCTATTGATCTGGCTAATTTTTTTTTGACACCTCTGTTAATAAAGACCACCAGAAGCAGTTTGCTTTTATCTGGCAAGGTTGGCAATACACCTTTACTGTTTTATGTCAGAAATATATTGACTCTCTAGCTTTACATCATAATTTAATTATCAGGGGTCTTGATCAACTTTCCCTTCTATAAGATGAATACATTGATGATATTACTTTCATGACGTTGAGCTATTGGCCTCTGAACAAGAAACAACAACTCCTCTAGACTTACTGATAACACATTTGTGTGTAAGAGGGTAAGAAATAAATCTGACTAAAATTCAGGGGACTTATTTCTTAGTGAAATTTCTAGGGATCCAGTGGTGTGGGGCATGTGAGAGATCCTGTCTAAGGTGAAAGATACATGATTGAATCTGGCCCCTATTAAAACCAATAAAAGAGACACAATGCCTAGTGAGAGTCTTTGGATATTGGAGGGAACGTATGGCTCACTTGAGTGTGTTGTCTCACCAAGTGACACAAAAAGCTGCTAGTTTTCAGGGGGCTGCAATAAGAGAAGCCTCTGAAACAGGCCCAAGCTGCTATGCAAGCTGCTCTGCCCCATGGGCCATGTGATCCAATAAATTCAATGGTGTGTGAAGTTTAAGTGCCAAATAATGATACTGTTCAGAGCCTCTGGTATGCCCTTACAGATGAATCATACTGCAGGCTTGTAGGATCTTGGAACAAATCCTTGCAATCCTCTGTGACTAGCTACTTTTCTTTTGAAAAGGACCTTCTGATCTGCTACTAAGCCACAGGAGAGGCTGGACACCGAACCATAGGACACCAAATTCCAGTGTGATCTGAGATGCCCATTACGGACTAGGTGTTATCTAATTGGTCTGACTGTAAAGTTGGGTGTGCACATCAGTCCTTCATCATCAAATATAAGTAACATATATCAAATTTGGCCTTAGTAGGCCCTGAGAGCACAAGCAAATTGCAAAAATAAGAGTCTCAAATGTGGCCTGGTGCAGTAGCTCACACCTGTAATCCCAGCACTTTGGGAGGCTGAGATTGGCAGATCACAATGTCAGGAGTTTGAGACGAGCCTGGCCAACATGATGAAACCCCATCTCTAAAAATATAAAAATTAGCTGGGCGTGGTGGTGGGTACCTGTAATCCCAGCTACTCAGGAGGCTGAGGCAGGAGAATCGCTTGAACCT
>NW_012102587.1:1682364-1723937 GCF_000951045.1 Mandrillus leucophaeus | reverse complement strand
GCCTCGCCTCGGCGCCGCGGCCGGCATTTCTCCTCGCAGCTCGCTGCCTCCTCTATCCCTGCCTCCCTCTCCCCCCTCTGTCTTTCTCCCTTCCTTCCCTCTCCGACCCTCTTCCTCTCCCTCCCGATCCTTTCCCTCCTCCTCTCATCTTTCCCCTGTCTCTCCGTTCTAGCTCGTCCCCCACCACCTTTTCTTCTTTCTCCTCCTCTCCTTCCTCTCCCCCTCTCCTCTGTCTCCTTCCACCGTTTCCCCTGCCTCCCTGTCTTTCAGTCGCTGTTTTTCTCCCCGTCTCCCTCTCGGTTTCTCTCCCCCACCCTCCCTCTGGGTTTCCTCCCCCGGTGCCCTCCCTCCTCTCTCCCTCCCCTCCCCCTCCGCCCCTCGCAGCCCCGCGGCTCGCAGCTCCCACCACTGCACTCCAGCCTGGGCGACTAAACATGACTCCATCTCAAAAAAAAAAAAAAAAAAAAAAAAAAAAAAATTCCCACTTCTGCTATATCTTCTCTCTCCCAGCCTGCATCTGTGGCCTCATGTGGAGTGCCCTACAGAGAGAGGATGAGAAAACCTAGACCTGGTATACAAATGATTCTATATGACATTCCAGCACCACCTGAAAGTGAACAGCTGCAAGACTAGAGCTTCTTTATGGAATACCTGTTGTATTAGGGTTCTCTAGGGGGACAGAACTAATGGAATATATATACATACACACACATATATATGTATGTATAGGGGAGTTTATTAAGTATTAACTTTAGGGAGACAGAACTAATGGAATATATATGTATATATATCCTATATATATATAAAGGAGAGTTTATTAAGTATTAACTCACACAATCACAAGGTCCCACAACAGACTGTCTGCAGGCTGAGGAACAAGAGCCAGTCTGAGTTCCAAAACTGACGAACTTGGAGTCCAATGTTCGAGGGCAGGAAGCATCCAGCATGGGAGAAAGAGGCAGTCTGGGAAGCGAGGTCAGTCTCCCTTTTCACATTTTTCTGCCTATTTATATTCTAGCTGAGCTGGCAGCTGATTAGATTGTGCCCACCCAGATTAAGGGTGGGTCTGCCTTTCCCAGACCACTGACTCAAGGGTTAATCTCCTTCGGCAACACCCTCGCAGACACACCCAGGATTAATACTTTGTATCCCTCAATCCAATCAAGTTGACACTCAGTATTAACCATCACAAGTCCATCACTTGTCAGCTTGAAACAATACACATATCCTGAGGTCATACATAATCTTCACATAAAGGCAGTAACAGGGTCATAATTATGCCTAACATAGTCCAAATATCCTTTGTACAACCAGAAATGCACCAATCCTCAGCCCAAATACTATTACATAAAGTTAACAACACTTAGATGCTGATAAGAAGTCAATAAATCTTATGTGACATGATAAAGGAGAAAGGAAATAAAATGATGGTATTTTCTTAGTACAAGTGTATACATTACATGAACAAATGTGTTTTTAACAAATGGAGGAAATACTAATGACAATTACAGTCCTCATTCCTACAGCTGGTCATGTAGTCATAGTTGGTACTGACGAGTACCTTCTTCTGATACCCATTCTGTATTCCCCTTGCCTTCAGCAAGCACTTAAGCACGTTACAGGATTTTTTTGTTTGTTTGTTTGTTTGTTTTTCCGGCTGATGTGACCCAGACCTTCATTCCTGAAGAGTCTGGGTAATTTGTAGTCCTGCCTGAATTGGGCTGTTGTAGTTTCCCATTGACCTTAATCACAGAATATGGTAATAATAAGAGACGCCCTAATGGATCTCCTATATTCAAAGCATACTCTTCCTTACTCCGATATGCAGTAGTAGACTGATTTCGTATTGATAGTCTGAGCCAATCACCCCAGCCAACACTGCACCTCTCTTCTTAGCCTGTTGACATAAGGTAGGAGGAGCCTAACTTTCAGTTTAATGGAATCGTTGTTGTGTCTCCCAGTGGCAGCATTTCTCCTTCTGGAACTAAGACATCTAGGCCAGGAGAATGTAATGTTGCGGGAAGAGGAAGAGAAAATTTTGCCAATGAATCACTAGGGGTGATGGTGAGTGGTGCCACTTCTACTTCCACCCCTTGATTTCTGGACCCAATGAATGCTGGCTACGGGATAAACAGTACCATATATTGGACACTGATTCAAAGCATACACGGCCTTCTGGAGAACTTTGCCCCAGTCCTGCAAAGTATTGTCACCTAGTGACATACTAGTGGCACCGTAATTGTGACTTCAAAAGGCCATTCCACTGTTCTATCAATCTAGCTGCTTCAGGATGATGGAGAACATGGTAAGACCAGTGAATTCCATGAGCATGAGCTCACTGCTGCAATTCTTTAGCCATAAAGTGAGTGCATTGGTCAGAGACAATGCTATGTGGAATACCATGACAGTGGATAAGGCATTCCGTGAGTCCACTGATGGTAGTGTTGGCAGAAACAAGGTGTACAAGATAGGCAAACCCACATCCAGAGTAAGTGTCTATTCCAGTGAGGACAAACCTGTGCCCTTTCCACGATGGAAGAGGTTCAATATAATCAACCTGCCGCCAGGTAGCTGGCTGATCACCCCAAGGAATGGTGCCATATCGAGGGCTCAGTGCTGGTCACTTCACTGTTGCTGGCAAATTGGGCACTCAGCAGTAGCTGTATCCAGGTCAGCGGTGGTGAGTGAAAGTCCATGTTGTTGAGTCCATTCATAATTTCCATCCCTGCCACCATGGCCATTTTGTTTATGGGCTCATTGGGCAATAAAAGGGGTGATGGGTGAAAGAGCCTGAGTGCTGTCCACAAAATGGGTCATCCTATCAACTTGATTATTAAACTTCTCCTCTGCTGAGGCCAACCATTGGTGACCACTCACCTCACATGGGATACAAATATCTTCACAGTTTTGAATCATTCAGAGAGGTGCATCCACATACCTCTTCCACAAATTTCTTTGTCATCAATTTTCCAATCATGCTTCTTCCAAGTCCCTGACCATCCAGCCAAACCATTGGCTACAGCCCAGGAGTCAGTATATAATCACACATCTGGCCGTTTCTCCTTCCGTGCAAAGTGTACAACCAGGTATGCTGCTTGAAATTCTGCCCACTGGGAAGATTTCCTTTCACTGCTGTCCTTCAGGGATGTCCTAAAAAGGGGCTGTAGTGCTACAGCTGTCCACTTTTGGGTGGTGCCTGCATATTGTGCAGGACCATCTGTGAACCAGGCCCTTGTCTTCATTATGCTTCTTGGTTCTCCATATATGTCCACTAATCTTAGGGAACTCCCCATGAGGCATCGGTGCAGGCTGGGGGAGAGAGGGCAGGGTAGCAGAAGTAGAGACCATGGACATTTGAGCCACTTCTCCATGTAACTCACTTGTACCTTCAGAACCTGCTTGAGCCTAATCACGTATATATCACTTCCATTTCGTGATGAAATGCTGCTGTGCACACCCCCCCTATGGCTAGATGGGTCAGAAAGCACCCAATTCAGTTCAGATCACATGGCGACTTAATGACGCATAGTCAAACGTTCAGTTTCCACCAAAGCCTAGTAACTGGCCGAGAGCTGTCTTTCAAAAGGAGAGTAGTTTTCTACAGAAGAAGACAGGGCCTTGCTCCAAAATCCTAGAGGCTTCCAGTGTGATTCACCTATGGGGGATAACCAAAGGCTCAAAACAGCCTCCCTGTCTGCCACTAACACCAAGCACCATTGGATCTGCTGGGTTACGTGGCCCAAGCGTCAGAGAAGCTTGCACAGCAGCCTGGACCTGTTGCAGAACTGTCTCCACTTCTAGACCCCACTCAAAACAGACAGCCTTTCAGGTCACTCAATAAATGGGCCAGAGTAACACACCCAAATGAGGTAAGACTCTCACTCAGAACAGTCTTAATATATTTGATATTTAGTATCTGCTTCTGAAACTGGGAGAGAGAATCCCTGCGTTCATCATTGTCTTTCATCACTTTGTCCACTGAACTTAGAAGCCACCAACCAGATTCATTATGTTCCTTGGTTCTCCACATATGGTCAAAGGTATTATGTATAGAGTCTCTAAACTCCTTGCCTCTCACGAGAGGTGAATGAGGAGTGTCAAATGCATTTATTTTGCATAACTCTCTAAACAGTTCACCCTAAGAACTATCAGTGTTCTCCGTACTATTAGAAGTAGAGTCCTTGCGTTTTGGGATTGAATAATATTAAGCAGCCAACTTCAGAAACCCCAAAACCAATGAAAGAACTCCATCCTTAATATTCTGTTCTTCTAGAACCACTCCTGGTATGAAAATCTGTATTAGGGTTCTCTAGAGGAATGGAACTAATAGATATGTCCATATATATATATATCCATATATATGGATCCATATATAAAGGGGAGTTTATTAAGTATTAACTCACATGATCACAAGGTCCCACAATAGGTCTTCTGCAGGCTGAAGAGCAACAATAGCCAGTCTGAGTTCCAGAACCTGGAGTCTGATGTTTGAGGGCAGGAAGCATCCAGCATGGGAGAAAGATGTAGGCTGGGAGGTTAGGCCAGTCTCTCTTTTCACATTTTTCTGCCAGCTTATATTCTAACTATGCTGGCAGCTGATTAGATCATGCCCACTCAGATTAAGGGTCTGCCTTTCCCAGCCCACTGACTCAGTGGTGAATCTCCTTTGACAACACCCTCACAGACACACCCAGGATCAATACTTCGAATCCTTCAATCCAATCAAGTTGACACTCTGTATTAATGTCACACCCATGAAAGACAGCGGTGAAAGGAAACCCTCATAGTGGACAGAAGTTTGAGGAGTGCACCAGGTTGTTCATTTTGCTTGGAAGGAGAACGAGTCAAATAGGTCATTATATACTGATTCATGGCTGTGGCCAGGACTTGAGTGATTTGGCTGAATGGTCAAGTACTTAAATGGAACATAGTTAGAAAATAGATGACAAGGAAACTTATGGGAGAGGCATGTGAATAGACCTCTCTTAACGGATAAAAACCATGAAGATATCTGTGTTTATGGTAATTCTCATCAAAGGGTGACTCAGTTGTGGAGAATTTAAATAATCAAGTGGATAGGATAACTCCTTGTGTAGATACCAGTCAGCCTCTTTCTCTAGCCATCCCTTGCGTTGTCCTATAGGCTCCTGAGCAATGTGGCCATGGTGGTTGGATAAAGGTGATATATGGATTCAGAAACGTGGACTTCCACTCTCCCAAACAAACCAGGCTGAAGCTATGGCTGAGTGTCTAATCAGTCAGCAGGAGAGACCAGCACTGAGCCCTTGATACGGCCTCATTCTCCTGGTGGACCAACAGGATACCTGGTGGCAGGTTGCTTACACTGCACTGCTTCCATCATGGAAGGGACAGTGTTCTGTTCTTAACTGAAATAGACACATACTCTGGATAAGGATTTGCCCTCCCTGAACAACATGCTTCCACCAAGACTACTAAGTACAAGTTTGTGTACTTACAGAAAGCCTATCTGCTGTCCTGGTATTTCACACTGCATTGCTTCTGATCAAAGAATTCACTTCACAGCAAAAGAAGTGTGGCAATGTTCCTTGCTCAAGGAATTCACTGGTCTTAACATGTTTCTCACCATCCTTAAGCAGCTGGCTTGACAGAATAGAATGGCCTTTGAAGACACAGTTACAGCATCAGTTTGCTGGCAATACACTGCAAGGCAGGGTAAGGTTCTCAGAAGACTTGTTCACTTTGAATTGGTGTCCAATATAATGTTCTTATCTTCAGCATTTCTATATAGTAACACTTATTCATTTTTTAGCAGGCTTCTTTTAGAGCTTATCCATGAAAAAGACTGTATGTCCAAAAGTCTATCAATATTTACAGTATAGCTAGTATGTTACAAACTCACCATAATTCTTGTGTGGCTACTGTGTAATAGGCATCTCCGTGTTGGAAGCCACAGAATAGCATAGGAAGACTCTGGAATTTATTTGAATGCTAGATCCAGCAAATTTTAATGGTGAAATTTTGGGTAAGTCCAATGTGAATATGGTAATACATGAATATCTAAGCCCTGTTTAATTTTCTCTTGTTTTTTCCCTAACTTATGTTTCTTCTTTTTTCCTTTCTTCTGTCCTTCTTTTCTTTTTTTATTTTTTTACCCACTTTTCATTTCTAGTTAGTGTCAGTTATACACCTGGCCCTGTATTCAGTGCAATGGATAAAAATAGTTAACTATCTAGGCTTGCTTCCTAGTAAAGTTAGGTGTGGATGTTTGCATATAAACAAATAAATCTAATGAAATTATAAGTACAGTAACATTGCTAGTGAATACACATTTTAGAAGGACAAATGTGGGTGCAATCAACTTCGCTAAGTGAAAGAGAGATGCCAAGAAAATGTGGAAGAACAAATGGAATTTGAATGGAAATTTGGAGAATGGCAGGTGACTTCTGTTGCTATAAGGCAATTTAATGTGGATGCTTTACTTGCTTTACTGATTTTTAGCAATTGGTTAAGCCAAGCAGAAATTGGTTAAGTCAGGCAATATGCAAAACTATCATTTTTCCAAAAACAAAAACGTTTTGAAGTAAAAAAGAGACACTTGAAGCAGGCTGTTTCAGAGTTGGAGAACTCAATAAAGCTCCAGTAAAAATACTAGAGAGAAGAAGTTCCGATGCTGTGTAAAATGTGAGCTCTTCAAATGCCCTGTTTAATATGAATAATTGGATAATTACTATATCATAAGAGCAACAATAACAACAGCAAGATTATGGGGTGGTATGAGGAAGAGAGATGCAGATGAAGGAATCACACTGGATTTCCTAGAGTTGGTAATGCATAAACTGAGTTTTAAAACATGAATATGAATGAGAAGGTTCAGCACATGGGCCCGGTGCGGTGACTCACGCCTGTAATCCCAGCACTTTGGGAGGCTGAGGTGGGCGGATCACGGGGTCAGGAGTTCGAGACCAGCCTGGCCAATATGGTGAAATCCCATCTCTACTAAAAATACAAAAATTAGCTGGACTTGATGGTGTATGCATGTAATCCCAGCTACGAGGCTGAGGCAGGAGAATCGCTTGAACCCAGGAGGGGGAGATTGCAGTGAGCTGAGATCGTGCTGTGGCACTCTAGCCTGGGTAACAGAGCAAGACTCCATCTGAAAAAAAAAAAAATGTTTGTGGATCTGTGATAAGAGATGAATTAAGGAGAAAAACAGATAATGAAGGGTCTGTTTGTCATACAGTAGTCCCCCCATTATCCACAGGGGATATGTTGCAAGACTATAAAGGATGCCTGAAGCTAGATAGTACTGAACCCTATCCTATATATACTATATTTTTCTTTAATATATATATGTACCAGTGATAAAATTTAATTCATAAATTAGGTAAGAGATTGTAAGAGGTTACCCACAATAACTTATAATACAATAAAACAATTATAGCAACATGCTGTAATTAAAGTAAGATAAGGATTACCTGATCACAAGTTTTGTGATGCTGCAGTCAATCCAGTAACCGAGAAGGCTATGAAGTGAGTAAGGATACAAGGTGTATATGTTGAACAAAGGGATGATTCACGTCCTGCGTGAGGCAAAGCTGGACAGCACACGATTTCATCACACTATTCAGAATTGTGTGTGCAATTTAAAACTTACGAATTGTTTATTTCCGGAATTTTCCATTTAATATTCTTGGACTGAGGACTCAGCTGGCTCCTTTTGGCCCCAGTGGGTTCATACTGTCATATCCAATATAGTGCAATTTGTTTGAGTTCAGGTAATGTAAATGACTTGGTGGCAGATGACTCTTGCTGCTACACTGTATAAGGAAATAAGTTTAAAGACAATCTGACACTCGCAGATCCATGTGAGTTTCCATACAGAAGAGTTTTTCTATCACTGGAATCAAAACTAAAGCTGAGCACATTTGTGTCTAAAAAAAAAGAAAAAAATCTCTGATTTACTTCCTCATCAAGACATTCTATAGTTACCACACGTGGGCGTCATTGTCAGTGAAGAGAGTAATTTTGGAATTTGTTTGTAACCAAATGGCAATAGGAAAGATTATACATAAAATCTTTTGCTTTGTTGCTTGCTGTATCTCAGCCTGGATGTTTCAAGTGAGAAATTATGTATTACATATATATCATGCAAGAAAGAAGATAAATGATTTATAATATTTAGTCTGACTCTGATTCATTTTAATCTTATTTCTCTTTATTTGGAAAATGAACAACAAGCAAAAACATCCTAGTATCGTTCTACTCTTTATATACCTAATTAGAACTACTCAAGTCATTTTCTGGCAGTGTTTTCTCTGATTCAGTTCCAGAGAACATACATAATTATCAAGGTAGTTTCAACTTTCCTAATTTCTTTTTTTCATTTAGTAAATTAATCCAAGTTCAAGATTTTCACTTCTATTTCATACAAAATGGGGAGATGCCTATGAGGTGTTAATATTCTCCTTTTCTGAGGACACCACAGAGAGGAATTAAGTTACCTTACATGGGGGAAAAAGCTTATAGAGCTTAATAGACATTAGAACGTAGACTTTTTTTTAAAACCAGTGATTTTTAGAGAATTATTTATTCTGTTTTTTGTAACCTTTAAGTTCTGGGGCACATGAACAGAATGTGCAGATTTGTTACACAGGTAAGCATGTGTTGTGGGGGGTTGCTACACAGATTATTTCAGGTATTAAGCCCAGTATCCATTTGTTATTTTTCCTGATCCTCTCTCTCTTCCCACCTCCACCCTCTGGTGTAGGCCCCAGTGTGTGTTGTTCCCCTCTGTGTGTCCATTTGTTCTCATCATTTAGCTTCCACTTATAAGTGAGAACAATCAGTATTTGGTTTTCTGTTCCTGAGTTACTTTGCTAAGGATAATGTCCTCCAGCTCCATCCAAGTCTCGGCAAAGGACGTGATCTTGTTCTTTTTTATGGCTGCACAGGGGAATTACTTATTCTAAATAAAGTTTGCATAGTGGGAATTATTTGTTCTAAAACATGGATGATGTAGATGAAAACTTCTGAAGATTATCAATGAAACTAGTCCTGATCTTGTCCTTTAAATTTACATTACGTAATTTTGCATGCTCTAAAAAAAGTAGAAATTTTACAAAGAACTCTTAATGGACTTTGAACAAATGTCCTTTCAGACCACAGTATTTGTCTTCTGTGGGAGCTCATCTAAGTGTGGAGCTCATCTGCATATTCCTTCATTTATTTGTCAAGTATTTATCTTCTCAGTTCCTTGTATCTACTAGTTGCTGAAGACACAAAAAGGAAAACACACGGTCTCTGATCTGAAGGGTTTCAGAGTCTACTGTAGAGGTAATTGGTTGGTAAACAAACAATTTCACATAATGTAGTGGATTTCTTTTTTGGATATAGACATTTGCAAAGGCAAACTTGCTCATCCCAACAGTGAAACTCAGAAAAGTGACAAAATAGATTGTTAAAATTCCATTATTGTCATGAAACACACATTGTGTAATTTTTTTTTTTTTTTTTTTCAGATGGAGTCTTGCTCTGTCGCCCAGGCTGGAGTGCAGTGGCAGGATCTCGGCTCGCTGCAAGCTTCGCCTCTGCATCCGGGTTCCCGCCATTCTCCTGCCTCAGCCTCCCGAGTAGCTGGGATTACAGGCACCCGCCACCACGCCCAGCTGATTTTTTGTATTTTTAATAGAGACGGGTTTTCACCGTGTTAGCCAGGATGTTCTGGATCTCCTGACCTCCTGATTCGCCCGCCTCGGCCTCCCAAAGTGCTGGGAGTACAGGCGTGAGCCACGGCGCCTGGATGTGTAATTTCAATTATTTTAAAAAAGCAGAGATTTGTTTCATGGCTAAGGATGGTCGATCTTGGTGAATGTTTATTACTTACTGATTTTTGAATGTTAAATAAGCTTTTCCTTCTTGAGATAAATCTCATTCAGTTATGATGCATTGTCTATTTTTACATATTACTGAATACAGTTTGCTAATATTTTGTTAAGACTTTACACCTTTTCTCATGACAGTTGCATATTTTCCTCCACTTTTGGTATTAAAGTTATGCCGCTTGCATCTATCTTCTGGAAGCGTTTTTGTACATTGGTATTACTTCTTTCTTAACTGTTTGATAGAATTGCCCAGTAAAGTCATTTAAGCCCTGGAAATTTCCTAGTGAGAGGATGTAAACTACAAGTCCAATTTATTTCATAAATACAATATCATTCTGATTATTTATTTTTAAGTAAGAATTGATAATTTGCCTCTTAATTTGTCCACTTCATCTCGGTTCTTAATGTATGAATATAATGTCATCTACAATAATAGAATCAAATTAGAAATCAATAGGAGAATGACAATAGAAAAATCACAACACATGGAAATTAAACAACAAATTTCTAAAAAATGTATTGGTCAACAAGAAATCTTATAAAAATAAAAAATACATAGAGATGAATAAACATGAAGGTACAACATCTAAAAACATGTGGAAAAACTTTGGATGAAATTACATATCCCTATTTTCCCTGTTCCAAACCCTTATATGCAATTATAAATTCTGGAAGTGACAAAAGAGACAAAAAAAAAAAAAAAAAAAAACCTCTGAAAAGTATTGAGAAAAATGAATCAAGGATCCTAGGACAGGAGGAACAAAACAAAGGCAGGGTGTCTGTTGTTCCAAAAGTACCAACAGAGGGACAGCATCCAGACTGAGCATTTTCCTCACAATTTAGTGACAGACATAACTAAAAAGAGCCTGTCTTTTTTCAAGTTGGGCAGAAATATAACTAAGCAAACTAGCAGAATCTATTGACATATACAAAACACTACATAGGTACAACTACAGCAGAATACATATTGTTTTTCACTTCATGAGCCCATGAAATATTCACCAAGATGTACCATATCCTGCGTTATAAAACAAACAGAAAGCATTTTAAATTAATTTAAAATTTTTAAAAGGTGTATTTCTTACCATAATGAAATCAAATGAGAAATCAGTAGTATAATGATAAAAAAAATTCTAAGCCTTAAAATTAAACAAGGAACTTTTAAATAATCCATGGGTCAAATAGAAAAGTCAACTTGTAATGATTTGTAGGGAGAAGCTAGAACAAAATTTAGAGGACAATTTATAGCACTAAATGCTTTCATTAGATTCAAAAATCACACATTATGCTCAACTGATTTTTGACAAAGGAGCAAAAACAATTCAATTTCAACAAAAGGTGCTAGAACAATTGGAAATTCACAGGTGAAAAAAAATGAAAGAAACCTTGAACTAAATCTCATATAAAAATTGAAATAGACTTAAATGTAAATGCTTTCATTACAAGGGAGAAAGTTCTTAAATCAGTAATAGATGTTCTTCCCTCAAGACACTGAAAAAGGAAGAGCAAATTAAACTGAAAGCAAGCTGAAGGAAGAAAATAATAAATAGCAGAACTAAAAAATTAAAGTGAAAAAGACAGAATATTGGGAAAATCAATAGAACAAGTATCTATTTATCTGAATAAATCAATAAAGTTGATAAGCCTCTAGCAAAATCAAAAAAGATAAAAAGAGAGACAACCTAAATCATCAATATCAAGAATAAAATAGGAAAATATATTCTGCAGGCATCAGAAAGATAAGATCATATCATGAACAACTTTACAAACATGAATTTAAAAACCTGTAAGAAGTGGATTCTTGAATGGATTCCATAAATTCTAGAATTTATCCACACAACCAAAATGAAATAATCTGAATAACTTCATTAATTTCAAGAAATTGAATTTATAATTAAAATTTCCCACCCTCCCAAAAAAATCTGAAACTAATATTTTTCACTGGAGAATTTCATCAATTTAAATAATACCAGTTTGACAATATCTACTAGAAAATAGCAGAGTCCACTCTATCACTGGATCTTTAAAAAAAAAATAGAGGAGAGAACACTTTATAACTCATTTTATGAAACCAGTATTACTTTGATACCTCAAACAGTATAAAACAGTATTAATAATGAAGGCCAATATCTCTTATGAATTTAGCTATAAATGTCCTTCAATATATTAGCTTACGCAATCAAGCAATGTGTATAAAAAGTTATATACCATGAGCGATGGTTAGTACTGGGTGTCAACTTGATTGGATTAAAGGATACAAAGCATTAATCTTGGGTGTGTCTGTGTGGGTGTTGCCAAAAGATATTAACATTTGAGTCAGTGAGCTGGGGAAAGCAGACCCATCCTTAATCTGGTGAGCACAATCTAATCAGATTCCAGAGAATATAAAGTGGGCAGAAAAACATGAAAAGGAAAGACAGGCCTAGCCTCCCAGCCTACATCTTTGTCCTGTGCTGGACACTTCCTGCCCTTGAGCATCGGACCCCAAGTTATTCAGTTTTGGAACTGGCTCTCCTTGTTCCTCAGCTTGCAGACAGCCTATTGTGGGACCTTGTGGTTCTGTCCCTTTAAGAGAACCCTGATTAATATACCATGACCAAATAGGAAATCTTCCACAAATGTCAGGATGGCCTACTGTTTGAAGGTTGGTCAATCACTATAACCTACCAGATCAAAACCTAAAGAAAAAATTATCTATCAACTAATGCAGAAAAAATATTAGACAGAAGGTAACATCCAGTCATGAAACAGTCTTATAAATAGAAACAGAGGGGAATTATCTCAATTTGATAAAGAACAATTAATAAATACAAAAAAATTACAGATGAGAATATATTTTGGGTAAAAGACTGATTTTTTTCCTCCTAAAATAGAGAACAAGCAAGAATGCCCATTCTTATTATTCCTATGCAACATATTATTGGAGTTCTAGTCACTGTAATTAAGGTAAAAAAGAAATGTACAAGACATACAGATTTGAAATAAATAAATAAAATGATCTATATTTACAGATGGCATGACATAATTGTCCATGTAGAAAATCTCAAGAAATCTAATAATATTAATAACTCTTCCTAGAATTTATATGTACGTTAAGCAAGAACACAGGATAAAAGATCAACACACAAATTGATCACGTTTATGTATACTAAAAATAGTCATGCAATCAACAAAATTAAAAGCACGATACCATCTACAAATGTTCCAAATATAGTAACATATTTCAGTACACTATTAACAAACATGCAAAGGATTTGTATATAAAGTATTTAAAAATGTTGATGATAGAAATCAAAGAAGATCTCAATAACTAGATAAACATACCCCACCATCTTAATTTGCAGGACAATGTGGTAGCATATTGGTGAAGACAAATAAACTTAATGAGCTCAGACAAAGACTTACACACTTACACTCAACTGACTTTTGACAAAGTAGCAAAAACAATTCAATTTCAACAAAAGATGCTGGAACAATGGGGAATTCACAGGTGAAAAAAATGAAAGAAACCTTGAACTAAATCTCATACAAAAATTTAAAGACTTAAATGTAAACAAAAAACTATAAAACATTTAGAGAAAAGTATTTAATCCCCTAACTCCCCCTCCCCCACAAAATGCACAAAAGAAATAGAAGAGTTTTCAGTATAAAGCCAAGGCAAGGAGTTCTTAAACTTGTCAAAGGAATTGTCTAGAAAAGGAAAAACTAACAAATTGGACTTCATCAAAATAAAAACTTTTGCTGTGTGGAAGCCTATGTGAAAAGGATACAAAAACAAACTAAAAAATGTGAGAAAATATTTGCAACTGACATATCTGACACAGGAGTAGTTTCTACATTATCTAAAGACCTCTTCAAAATCAACAGTACAAACATCCAAATAACTGACAACACCAAGTCCTGGTGAGGATGCAGAACCACTGGAATTGTATGCATTGCTGGCATAAATCCAAAATGGTATAGCCATTTTTGAAAGCAGCTGGGCAATTTCTCATTAAGTTTTATAATTATTATAATTATTACTATTATTAATTACCATATGTCCCAGCAATATCACTCCTGTTATTTACCCTTGGAAAGAAAACCTGTTCATGAATAGAGAGGTTATTAAAAATCACCTAACCCTGGTAAAAGCACAAACATCATTCATTTGCTACATGGTTACATAAACTGTGATGCATTCATACAATAGATTATTTCTCAAAAATAAAAAGGAGCAGACTAATGATATACATAAAAACACGGAAGGATCTCAAATGAAACATTCTGTTTTAAAAACATCAGACTCAAAGGGCTATAAACTCTATCATTCTATTTATATAGGATTCTGATAGAGGTAAACCTATCAGTGGCTATTTAGGGGTAGGAGTTGGAAGAATGAGGGACTGCAAAGGAAACACAAGACATTTCTGGTCTGTTCTACACTTGTGCAAAGGAGCACAGGACATTTGATATTGATCTACACTTTCATTATGGTGGTTGCTAAAGGACTGTGTATCTTGTTAAAACTCTTAGAAGTAACACCAAAGAGAGGATTCAGCATTTTACTTTAATAAAAATATAAATGGCATAAAAATTGTGAAACACGTATGAATAAATGGAAAAACAGACATGTAAGACCAAACAACTACAAAATTATTGAGATAAATTAAATAAATGGTGAAATACATTATGTTCAGGGATTGTATTGTTCATTGCCATTCTCTAAATTTATCTAAAGACTTAAAGGAATTTCTACCAAATTTCCAACAGGCTTTTCGTTTAAAATAAATTATAAAATTTATTTGGAAAGGGTAAGTTTATTAATCCGCAGAAAAAAAGTCTTGAAAACAAAGAACAAAGTTGGAAGATGTATTACTTGATTTTAAGATTTACTCAAAAGTTATACTAATCAATCATTGATCAAAGGCTACATAAATATTTCTGTGAAAGATAATAGAGAGTCATATGTGATATATAAGGGGGGTGTGTGTGTGTGCACATTCACGCGAGCGTGTGTGCAGGCTATTTATTTTCAACAAATATACCAGAGTAATTAATGAGATGTTTTCACAAAAACTTTGTTTTGTGTTTTCGTACAAACATTGACTCTTTTCCTCCTCAGACACAAGGAGTATTCTGAAACGGATCATAGGCCTACACATGAAATTCAGAATCATAAGGCTTCTGGAGACTGTAATAGAAAATTTATAACATTGTGGTAAGAACAGATTTCATGGACAGGATACAATAAACACAACCCGTAAAAAAGGTCTAAAATTGGATTTTATCAAAATTAAAAATTGTACTTATCAAATGACAACATTAAGGATACAAATAGGCAAACTACTCTCTAGGAAAAATAGTTGCAGCAATATATGAAAAAAGAACTCTATCCAGAATACATAAAGAATATAAATCAATATTTAACAATCTAATAATTACTAGGTAACATAATTGAATAGACTCTTTACAAAATAAGATATACAAATGGTCTGTAAGGCAGGAAAAGATATTTGACATCACTATTAATCAGTGAAATGGAAATTACAGTTACAATGATATTCTACTTCATGCTCACTAGAATTGTTACAATTAAAAACAACTAATAAAAACATATCTAAGGATATGCAAAAACTGGAGCCTGATACTTTGCTAGTGGGAGCATAAGATTCAAACATTTAAAAAATATGAACCAATTTTCCAGCAAGTTTAATCATAACAGCATCCAGCTGGAAAAAAAAGTTCCTCAACTTCTGAATGGATAAACAAATTGTGTTATAGCCATACAATTGAATACTTGATAGCAATTTGAAAATGTCTACCATATTAATCAAAAACAATAATATCAAAAGTATTGTATTAAGTTAAAGGAGCCTGCTCAACACAATAGAATACATAGGATATAATATCATTCATATTGCATACAGTAAGTCCTCACTTAATGTCATTGATAAATTCTGAAAAATGAGACTTTAAGAAACATTGTGTATAATGAAACCAATTTTTCCATAAACTAATTAGTATAAATAAGAGCTAAGATTCTGCGACCTATTTCTGGTCTCAAAATCATCACCAAATTTCTAAATAAAGACCAAAATATTTATAATAGTAATCATTTAAATACATGTGAAATATACATGCATTTCAGAAAGATTAAGAAGAAGACGCAAAGCAATGATTTACCTAACTATTCTATTTCAGGATTTCAGGTGGTCAGATTCTATCTCAGCAGGTCAGGGAACAAGGTGGGAACCAACCCTGGATAGAACACCATTCCATTGCAGGGCACACTCCCACACTCACGCTCATTTCACACCAGGACCATGGAGACATGCAAATTCACCTCACGTGCACAGCTGTGAAGTGTGTGAGGAAACCTGAGTACCCATAGAAAACCCAAGGAGACATGCTAAGAGTGTGCAAACTCCACACAGTGACTCTGGCCAGGAATTAATTTTTTTTTTTTTTCTCATTAACATTATGATGAAACAAGGTTGTTCAAGAACAATGATATTCAAGGAACTGCTGTGTAACTGATAGCAAAACCAATCTATGGCAGGAAATATCACATAGTTGCAGGGGGAGGAAGCTTACTGCTGACTAGAAAGTCCTATAATAAAACTTTCAAGGAGATGGGAAATAATTGTATTCACTATTTTTGGTAGTGGCTACAAAGGTGTATACAATTGCCCAAATTTATTGAATATAAAATTTAAGACCTGTGTCATTTATTGCATATTATTTACATCTCAAAAAAATACAGTGTGATGAGTCCTATGAAGGTTAAGGGCAGAAAGTTGGAGCAGGCATAAAAGCACTCAGCCCAGGCATGGAGGCCATGGGTGTACCTGAAACTTCTCCCAGCCAGTAGACAAGACAAGGCCTTGAATAAAAAGCATGGACCAGGAGCCAAGTTGAGTGTCACAGTGTAGGGAAACTAGAGTGAAAATTCAAGCTAGATGTGATCCTCAATTTCTTTATTTTGCTTTGACATTTTAAATTGTTCCAGTCGGTTCTCAATTATGTCAACAGATAATAGGGAAAAGAATTTTATCCTTGATTGGGTCAGACTCCAGTGTACCCCTGAGACCACCGTGGGTGTTGGAGATGAAGTATGTGAGGAAGATGCTCGAGGCCCTGGTTCTCAAAGTGTGGACTTCAAAGTGTGATCCTAGGAACCACAGCACGTGTATTACCCGGGAGCTGGTTAAAATAAGAAATTCCTGAGGCCCAATTTAGACGGTCTGAATCAGACACTCAGATTGCCTAGTAATTTGTGTTTTAAACCTAAGCATTCAAGTTGATTCTGATGTAAACTGAGTTTGAAAATCGGTCTTCAGTGGCAAAGGGAATGATCAGAAAAAAACATTTTCATGGCTGCAAGAGTCAGCACCTTCCTTCTTGGCTCTTCATCTTTGTCCTATCCTAGAAGATTAAGATCTAATTATTTTATGTAGGTCTGAGGTGGCCCTAAGGTATTTACACTATAATAAATCCCATGGGATGCTGCTGCACCTGGACTAGACAGCACAGAAAACTGGGGATTATATAATTAAGGACAAAAAGTGTCTTTATATAAGGAAAGGGAAGCTTTCTAGAGGAGGTGATACCAATGTGAGCGTAAAAGGGATAGGTTTTAGCCACAAATGTAAGAAGTAATTTCTATTTTAAGAAATAGTATGAACAGTTGACTTTTAAATAATGCAGAAGTTTGGGAACCACTACCCCACCACTGCAGTCAAAAATCTACCTATAACTTTTGACTTTTCAAAAACTGAACTGCTAATAGCCTACTGTTGATCAGAAAAGCCTATTGACAACATAGACAGTCAATTCATTCATATTTTGTATGTTACACGTATTACATTCTTACACTAGCATAAGCTAGAGAGAAGAGAGGTTATTAAGAAAATTATGAGGAAGAGAAAATATATTTACTATTCATTAAGTGGAAGTGGACCATCGCAAAGGTCCTCATCCTCACCATCTCCATGGTGGGTAGTTGGAGGAGGAGGAGGAAGAGGAGGGTTTGGTCTCACTGTCTCCAGGGTGGCAGAGATGGAAGAAAATCCACCCATAGGTAGATCCCTACAATTAAAACCTGTGCCTTTAGTGGGTCAACTGGAATAAGAGGGCTGCCAGCCAGTCAAAAGCTACATGCTGAGAGTTGAGATGATGTGAATCAATTAGCTACTCGGGAGGCTGAAACAGGAGAATCGCTTGATCCTGGGAGGCCGAGGTTGCAGTGAGCCGAGATCGTGCCATTGCACTCCAGCCTGGGCAACAAGAGCAAAACTCCATATGAAAAAAAAAAAAAAAGGTAAAGAAAAGAAAAGAATGGCCACAGAGAACAATGGGGGCTTATCCACTGATTGACCACAGCACAGGCTGGTGGCCGAGGGCCTGCCTTCCAGCTACTTGCTTCACCAAGTGACTCTCAAGTCCTTTGGAACTGGGTTTCTGCTTTGTGGCCACGTAAATTGATCTTGATCTGCTCCTTGCTAATCTGTAAACCTGTCACGCCAGTCTCTTCATATCTTTTGTGTATATCTCCTTCTGTTCTCCCCATCTAATTTCCTTTTGCCGGTAAAGAAATTTGTTTAGTGTAATACACACTTCACAGTCATTTTACATATCTTAGCCAGCTTTTTAACCTGACACCTGCTACTGAGATATGCATTGTTCCACTTTCCAGATGAGGGAATTAGGTCTCAGATGGCTTAAGTGTCCTAGCCAAGGTCATATGGGTTGTTAGAGCCAGAGTGACACTGCAGACATACTCTTTATATTCTTAGATTATTACTAATTTTGATTCACCCTGGCTTCAGGATTGCTTTCAGGGAAGTCAGTGGAAGGAAGAAGAAATCATTCTTAGACTCTTTCCAAGGCATAACTCTTAATGTTTGTTGCTGCCTTTTAATTTTCCCCTGCTGCCTCCTATTACTCGTCTCAGTAACTGCATTATTTAACTCTATTAAATATTTAGGAGTGCAGTATGAGAGATGTCATACAAAATAAAGTTTTATTATCCACAGGATACAGGTACACACATAAATTATGTGCAGAGACAGATGCACAATCCAGAGAACGATTACGCCCCTGGGGGAATGGCGATTGTTGTATCATCAGCCTGAGCTCATATTCTTTACCTTCTTTCCTCTCAGGCTTGGGTCGTGGCATGGCTATTTATGCCTTTCTGATCTCGAAGTGGAATGACCTCAGTGCAGTGTTCTGCTAGGAGACAATGTCAGGGCTGATCATAGAGCTGATTCACTGTGCCCCAGGTGACAGGATCCATCCTTCAAAAGGGGTAAAGGTCAGCAGTCTCTTAGATCGTTCCGGTTCTATGGTTACAGATTGCATCCATTTCCAGAATGCTTAGCCTCTAACTCATATGCAAGGTGACAAGATTGCTGAATGGCAAACTTAGAACTAGAACCCTGTATTTGCTAATCTTGAAAATTCTTTGCATTTACTTTTGGGTTCCAGGAGTTAATTTTGCCCTCTTATATTGAATGTGGTGATTGTTGCCCAGTGGTGATGAAGTGACTGTGTGTAGAAAGAATAGATCATGCTGACTTTCTGAACATAACTACTTTTTTTTTTTTTAGACGGAGTCTCGCTCTGTCGCCCAGGCTGAAGTGCAGTGGCCGGATCTCAGCTCACTGCAAGCTCTGCCTCCCGGATTTACGCCATTCTCCTGCCTCAGCCACCCGAGTAGCTGGGACTACAGGTTCCCACCACCTTGCCCAGCTAGTTTTTTGTATTTTTTAATAGAGACGGGGTTTCACCGTGTTAGCCAGGATGGTCTCAACCTCCTGACCTCATGATCCACCTGTCTTGGCCTCCCAAAGTGCTGGGATTACAGGCTTGAGCCACCGCGCCCGGACTGAACATAACTTCTATAGCAGCAACATCTGCATATCCATACTGCCTCTTCCTCTGACGGTCTTTCCACCTGCATGCCTTTATGTGCGCAGGCATTGAGCCCTGGCAAATAGTTACTACACAATAAACATTTGCTTCTCTATTCCTTTTTTAACAAATATTTATTTGTAACCATTTTATGCTAAATATTGTTTTAGCCACTGAAGATAAAACACTAAGTGATAGAAATAAAGACTGTACTCTCTAGATCCTACTTGGGGAGACAGCTACCATTAAATAAATACATAAATGAATGAGAATTGCTTAGTGCAGTGGCAGTGTATAAAGGGAATTTTGGAACACATTAGTTATTGAATGTTTAGTAAGTAAATATGTGTCATAAGTGAATGTATATCTGAATTATGTAAAAAAGATTACCCTTTAGCTCCTGATGGACAATAAAAATAATAATAATAATTGGAGGCTGTAAAACCAACATAGGGTTAAATAAAAAAATATGGTGGTGATGGCAGTGTGGTAGGGAGAATAGTGACCCCTAAAGATGTCCAGGTTCTAATCCCTGGCATTTGTGAATATGTTACCTTACATGGCAAAAGCGACTTTAGAGATGTGAGTAAGGAGAAGGGCCTGGAGATGAGGAGGTTATCCTGGGCTATCTGGGTAGGTCCAATCTGATCACAAGAATCCTTAAGAGTTGAGAACCTTGAGTTGATCAGAGACAGATGTGACAACACAGCAGGTTCATGGAGATAGCATTGAATGAAATCAAAATATTGTACCCCAAATATATTTCTTTGACATATTTTGTGATGACTATTCAGAAGGCCTGCAGACAGAAGTAGCCCTGCTAAGCTGTCTTTTGTGGGGGAGATTTGCATCTGTAGGGAATCTGCATTGATGCAGACATGCTTTCTCTGAGGCCTTCCCTTGTCCAGAACTCGGGAAGATTAACTGAGAGTCTAACACCTCTAAAGGTCTGAAAGAAACATGTTCCATCCCTTCTCTCTGAGAGCTGCTCTCTGTCAGTGTTCATTTACATATCAAGACCACCTTTGCTAGCCAGTCCTCTTCTTCTCCTCGTCCCATAACCAGTCTTGCCAGGATCCAAATTCCCTTTCTTTCTGTCACCACAAGATGGCATATAAGCTTCTGAACTCCACTGGGACATTGGGCTAATAACTGTGGATCTCCCCGATGTGCACATTTAACAATTAGGTATGCCATTTCCCTTATTAGTCTGCCGTTGTCAGTTGATTTTTCAGTGAACCTTGAGAGGGCAAGGAGGAAGATTTTCCTTGGATTCTACAACAGCATAATAAAGACAGGTTTTGAAGGTGGTGGAACAGGACCCTAAGCCATGGTCTGCAAGCAGCCTCTAGAACCAAATGTAGGGGATGGAACAAGATTCTGTCTATAATCTCAAGAAGCAGCACAGTCCGGGCAGACACTTTCGTCTTAGCCTAGTAAAGCTGATGTTGCCACTCTGACATGTAAAATTCTAAGATTGTAAATTGGTGTTGATTCAAGTCACTAAATTAGCGTTGATTTGTCACAATAGCAACAGGAAACTCATGCAGTCACCATGGAGTGATATGACATCAACAGAATCAGAACATCATTATCTTCACTTACTCTCATTTGTCCTGATTTTTCTTTCATGATAGCATTATACTTTTTTTCCAGGAACCTTTAATTTTGCAGATCCTCAAACTTTTTGAAAACCTTTGAGGTAATCATATCACAAGGATGTGTTGAAACTTCATGTTCCGTTTCTCTTTGGAAGCAAAAGTTTTTTGTGAATACAGGATTGCTACTATGAGATCTCTCGATAAGCCCCTGGCAACACTTTTATTTGAGAAAATAAAGTGTTTGAAAAGAACTCTTTTTATCCCAGTTTGACTGTTGAAAGTAATTGTCTCTGGTAAAAATGAAAACAAAAACAAAAACTTTTTTCTCTTAGTCATAGTGCAATATAAAAAATAGAAAAAAGTCTACTTTTTAATTTTAATATACTAGATAAGTTTCTAAAATGTTCTTTTTGCTGTCTGCAGCATGTAGCAGAAGATATTTAATTTTGCTCTCCTATTATTTATTTGTTGATATTTTTTGTCTGTTTAATGTTTATCTTCTCCCATATTTTTGGAGCATATTTGCTAAATACTAAAATTTGGGGGATTAATTAATTAATCCCTTAGTTAGTGAATGTATAAATGAATGGAGGGATTTTTATATTGGATTTTTAAAAATCTTATCTTATTGCACCAGAATCATACACTCCCGAAGAATATTAAGTAGTAAAATAATGCGCTTTGTTTCACATAAATTGGTTTTTCCTCTGCATTTAACGTAGCAAATCTAACCCTCCTCTTGTTGAATATGAGAAGTTAGCGCTTTGTGAGACGTTCCTATTGCAAGACATTTAGTAAGTGCTTTACATGTGCTATTTATTGCTATAACCAAACTTCTCTATGTTGCTTCTCCGATGAACACTCTTTTGTCAGAATGCACACATACAAATTGAATAATTATCTTATTTTCTGAACGTGAATTGGGCTATGGTCTGATAGAAGAATACCATTTGAACCCAAGACTACATCCAAACCATCCTGAATATAATTCTGTAACCTCTAATACCCTATCATATACTTTGGTGGACAAGATAAGGAAATGAGTCATAGCTTATACCTTTAAGATTAGTAAAATTATCTATAATCTCTCTTTCTCTCCCCCATTCCTCCTTCCCTCTCTGCATCCAGTTTCTCCATGTATCTATCCCTCCATTGTACTGGAGTACACAGACCTTTGTGTACCCTGTTCTATTTCGGTAAGAATTGCTCTGATGTCCCTTTCTCAGGGTCAAGGCCCTGTTAATAAGAGGTAGTTCATACTAAGATTCCCATCCTTTAACTAGAATACATCATAACATAGAGACTAAAGACTTTGGACTTATTGTTGGTCAAAGCAAATTCTTTGTAGTGATTAAATGAAGGCAGTGATGGTCTAGCAAGACTATCTGAACATCTAATATACTCAATGGTTTTGGGCTGTCCAGTCCTGCTTACCTGGGAAATATCAACAAATCCAGCCGGCTCCCTATAAAGACAGACCCCTGAGGCCGATTATTTGGTTAAGCCTTAGGCAAATGAAAATGCAGGGAGTCAATGCTGGTTTGCCCTGCCGGGATACACTGCTGGAAGTGTTGGCTCAGCTTTGGGCACAAGCAGAAAGGGGCCTGCCTTCTGAAGAACCCCTTTCTCTAACTTTAGCACTTTCAGAACCTGCCTGGAATATGTGAGAATCTGAAAGTCTCGATGTTGTTCCCTGTCTCCCTGTCTTCTCCTCTGCCCTCCAGTGTGAAACAAAAGACAGCCTTTGTATATATTTGTATGCTTTTTGTTTGTTTTACTTTTTTTCATGCTAAGGGTTTCCATAGAAATATGTATTCACCCTGAGAGAAAAGTAGCTGCTCTAGTTCCACTTCTGAAGAGTGTGTGTGCGCGTGTGTCTTAAAAAGACCAATAGAACTATCTTGAACCATCTTGAAAAGAGAGAATATTCTTTCTATATTATTTGTTCGGTGTTCATGCATTTTGCATGTGTTGTTTTCCCATCTGATAGAGGCACAATTCTTGTGTGTACTTGGTAGATTCATAAAGACCCATCAAAGTCCAGCCCACATGTCACTCTGTTGGTTTATCCATCACTGGTAAAACAGTGCGTTTCTCTCTGTGCGGAGACCTCTTTGTGAATAGATATTACCTCATCAATGACACTGTGTTACTATTGGCTTATCTGACTTCCTTACCATCAGAATCTCAGGAGGGAAGGGGTGCTTTCTTTCTTCCTGTATCTGGCATAGTTTTTAGCACGTGCTAACTGAAAGTATGTTCAATAGGAATGTGTATAGCTGAATCTCTCTTTTAAACCTCTAACTTTAGTCTCTCCTTTAGTATGCCAAAGATGAGTCATTTGTCTCTCCTTCGATGATCACCACTGATACTTGCAAAAAGTCAAAAATCTGTCCTGTAATTTAGAAAGCTTGTGTTTTGTTTGGGTAGTCATTTTGAAGAAACAACCAGAGCTTGATAATAACCTGCATTTGTTAAATTGCTCTACAATTGCAGCTCATTTACAGTTGCTGAATGTATATTTTAGATTATGATAGCAATATACTCACATTTTAGCAAAATTAGAAATGGGTTAAAAATTAACCATAATTCTAACTCCTGAAAAATATTGTTGTTAGCAATTTAAAGTTATTAATATCACACACACACACAAATACACATAAATATATCTATGTTTTTACTTTTAAAATAGATGCTCATTGTGATAGATCAGTTCATAATAGATGCTCATTGTGAACTATTTAGGAAGATTACATTTACTTACATCTCTTAGACATAATCATTATTAGTATTGTGCTCTTTTCCTCTAGATTTAGATTCATGAAAAAGTTCACACACACACACACACACACGCACACACACATTCACTGGCATATACTTTGGTCTACGAGTTCCCTTCATAAAATAAAACTGAAATGTCATGCTGCAGTGTCTCAGTGTTAAAGTTGTTTTAAGGAACGTGTGGAAGAGGGAAGTAATTTCATATCAGTCATCTGAAAATTATTCACGGATGTTAAACTCCCAGTAGATTTTTTATAGGTCTAATGACTGGAAGCCTAGGTGAGTCAGGTGACTGAAGAACACAGCAATAAGCTTACTTTATCAGTAAGGTTAGTGACCTTGAGAAATATTATTTTTCATTATCATTCTGGAATGATCCACAGAGTTAAAATAGGTCCATGCTAGAACCAACAAAAGGCATCATTAGAAATCAGATTTAAAAGCAGAGGACTCAATAGGACTCCACGTTCTTAAATATGCCTATGCCCTTCACAATTAAAGTGAAGGCTTTAATTGTGAGTGGTGTGGATATATTAATGAGTGTTAAACTTCCAGAGGCCTAACATGAACCATAAGGATATGTGGATACTCAAATCTAATAAGCCATTGAAGGCTAGATAGCTTTTACAATATCCATTCTCCTGCCTTTTCTGCCTCCTATCAACAAATCTGATAATTTATCATGGTTACCAAAACTTTTAACTGCTCTTGTTGGTCACAGAATTATTTTCCTGTCCTGACCACCCATTGGAGCTTTGTAATAAGACCTTCTAGAGCCTACTCTATTTTCCATTCTTGGGCCTACGATATTTTCTGACTAGCAATGAATCATAATTATTTTCTTTAACAATATGAAAGATATATGTAATTTTTAATACTAGTAGTTCATTTTGATCCAGGAGGAAAATGAAAGACTTTGATATAGTATGGTGGAGACTGGGGAAAGTGGAGTGTTTGATGATATAGCAGGTAAATTCTCTGTAAGCCACCTTTGTATATTTGTGACTAAGGCTACATTATTGAATGTGAGATGCTATTACTCTAATTGAGGCAAAAGTTAAAATTTTTCATTTTGTTGGCATATTTGGGATCACAAAGATTAGTTGATCCTTACTGCAAGTGAAAACTACAGATATTGGAAGACATATCATTTCAGAAATATTTCCCTACAAGAATAAACATCTCAAGTTCCTATAAACATTCTTGTTCTGACACATCATGAACATTTTCAACATCGTGTTTAACCTGCCTTGAACACGTTCTAATTTCACTCTATTTCTTTTAAAATGTAAGTACCAAGACAGAAGTTAGAATTTCAAGATCATGAGCAAACAGGTCACATGACAGAAGCCTCTTCTCTCATTTTCTAGAAATATGGCCATTAATAACAGCTATAACCACATTAGCTATAGGCGGACATATTACAGTTTAGTGTGTTGAACATATTATTATTATCAAATACCCTTAAATATTTTAATGAAATTTTAGTTTCTGTGGAACTTCCCTCTTCTAATCTTTGTTTCTAGAAACATATGCATAAACATCAACTAAAAATTCCTTTGGTTTTCTTGGGGAGTGAGCAAATGACATTATTCTGGTATATTTTATATATTATTGAAATGTTTATTATTGATATATATTACATGCACATGCACCTTTTTTAAAAAAATGGGAGTGTCCGTGGAGCCTATTTCTCGCATTTTCTGCCAATAAAGATGGATTTTGGATTCAAGTATGACACTTCTGTTTTATCCCTGATGAGTATTATTTTATTAGATTTATCTCATCACACTAACCTTTCAGAATCTTTTTAGATCAATGTGTATCATCTAGTATATCTGACATCTCTCATATATTTATGCCATTCTTCATTTACTTTATGAATGAAAAAGTTAAAGGCAGAGATTTGTCATGTATCTTCACTATAAATTCATCAATTGTTGACACTGTTGAATAATAAATCCACCCAATTCTGGATCCTGAAAATAAATAATCATACAACATTTTATAAATACAATGAGCATCTATTATCAACATATACAATTTTATAAAATTCAAAAATATCTCACGGGCCAGCTTCTCTCAAGTTAATAAGGTTAGGTACCCATCAAAGAATTAATTGAAATTTATTTGTTATTTTTTGTTTGATTTTTTCATTGGTCACTGTGGGAAGAATTTTCAACTTCCAGGGGCTCATATTTTCTCTTTTATAATTTGTTTCTTACATTAATTGTCTTCTGAATTTTTATACTTTTTAAACTCTTGCCATTTGAATTACTGATGTTGCTTTGTTGTCTTTGTCCTTCCTTAAATCAGATGTACAGATCTGTATCTGAAATTATTTTGTAAATCATCACCACCACCACCATCATCACCATCATCATAACATTTGTAAATCTGCAGTCTTTCAGCATCTTTTGTGCTTAAAAAAATAAACTTTGTCCTGGCAAGGTGGCTCATGCTTGTAATCCTCGCACTTTGGGAGACCAAGGCAGTTGGATCACCTGAGGTCAGGAGTTAGAGACCAGCCTGGCCAACAACGCAAAACTTCGTCTCTACTAAAAATTAAAAAAAATTGCCCAGGCATCGTGGTAGGCGCCTATAATCCCAGCTACTCGGGAAGCTGAGGCATGAGACTGGCTCTAACCCATGGGGCGGAGGTTTCAGTGAGCCAAGATCGTACCACTTCACTCCAGCCTGGGCGAAAGAGCAAAACTCCATCTCAAAACAAACAAACAAGCAAACAAACTTTTTGGAATAGTTTTAAGTTTACAGAACAGTTTAACACAAAGTACAGTACCCTTCAATACTCCCTCTTCCTCCTCCCTTTCTCCTGTTATTAACATCTTGCATTACTGTAATATATTACTATCGATGAACCAATATTGATACATTATTATTAACAGAAGTCCATAGTCAGTAATGGGGTTCACTGTTTATATTGTATATTCTGTGGAATTTGACAGAAGTATACTAACATGTTTCAGTCATTACATTATCCTATGGAATAATCTCACTGCCCTAAGAATATACCACGCTCCAGCTTTTTATCCCTCGCTTCTCTCTTCATTACAAACCTGTGGCAAGCACTGATCTTTTTACTGTCTCCATAGTTTTGCCTTTCCTGGAATGTCATACAATTGGACTGATACAATATATATCCCTTTCAGACTGAGTTCTTTTACAGATCAATAAACATTTAAGTTTCCTTCATGCTTTTGTGTGACTTGATAGCTCATTCTAGAATCTCTTTCCGTCTTCTCAGTTCCTGAAATACAATGAATTGTGATTCAATTGCCATAATAGCAAGTTTTCCCAACGTTCCAATAATTATATAGCCACTTTTTAACTTTCCCCTTCATCTCATCACCTAAAATAAGTTTACTTTTCTCAATATTTCTTCTTCATTTTTCCCAGTTTGCAGATTTTTCTCTTTTGTAGGCAAGTAGACTGCATGTGCCCTAGGTTTTCTAAGCCATTTGTTTCTATTTGATACCAGAGAAATTGGATTAATCTACTTTCTTCCTGAAGGAACTGTATGCAGGTTATCGGATGTTGAAAAATCTCTTTGAGTTTTCCTAATAAGTTTTAACTCATTTCCTCCACAAGGGAGGTAACACTTTGCTAGGAATAAACAAGGCCAAAAGTTCAATTCTGTTGGCACAACAATTCCTTTTCTCCCTAGGGCCTCAGAACTTGAGCAGCCAACCATCAGTGTCTGTTTGTTTAATCAGCATAGTAACCAAAAAAAGCATGCTTTCATGGATACCAGAAATGAGAGGAAGTGCACAGAGCTTGTTTAATTAACGAGAAAACAGGATGTCATTTATTCCATTGGCATCAGTAACTATCAAAAACAGACATAACCTTCTTATAGCATCAGATTGTAGAATGACAAGCTGTGTGAAATTTTCCCAAGAGACAACATTTAAAGATAGCCTTAAACAGAGTTGTCCCTTAGCTTTAAAACAAAAACCAATAACTAATTACATAAATAAAATCACAAAACAGGCATGTAAGTAAGCACATCAATCAAAAATAATGATTCTTTTTTTCAGGGCTAAATTGGGTCTAGTAACAATTATTACACACAAAATCTGGGAGGTTCTTTGGTATTATCTCATATTTTTAAATAACTTAAGGAAACAATCTTCACATCACTTTACTTGTGAAGAGGCAAACTCAAAGGTTGTATAGTTTCTCTGGGTCACAAGGCTAATAAACAGGGGTGATTTCATACTTTTCATTTTAGTTCCTACATTCTCCTTCATAAACTTTCTACTTGATCAGACACACTTTCTAACCAGCCTCTTGATAATAACGTTGTGGATTTTGGCTGCACGTAGTGGCTCACCCTTGTAATCCCAGCACTTTGGGAGTCCGAGGCGGGCAGATCTCCTGAGGTCAGGAGTTTGAGACCAGCCTGGCCAACATGGCGAAACACCGTCTCTACTAAAAATAGAAAAATTACCCGGGCCGAGCGGTGGGCGCCAGTAATCCCAGCTAGTTGGAAGGCTGAGACAGGAGAATCACTTGAATGCGGGAGGCGGAGATTGCAGTGAGCCGAGATCCTGAGATCATGCCACAACATGGGCATGATCTGGGCAACAGCGCGAGACTCCATCTGAAATAAAAAGAAGCAAACAAACAAACAAAACACATTGTGCATTTCAATTGTTAAGTTTTTTCTACTCTTATTGAAAAGAATCATTCAGTCTTCCACTAAATGTTGGAGATAGTAGACCATGAGTTAGCTTACATTTTTTATTTCCTTCATTTACCAGACACCCAATGTAAAAGCTGATTTCAAAGGATCCCGTTACTATATTAATACACAAAGGTGGATATGATTAATCCAGATTTTATCAATCACATATTTGAGATTCCAAAATTAAATAAACTGCCCAATACTACAGAATAAGTGGTTCAAAGCAATATTTATATCTAAATTCATCTTTTTTAACTTAACCCTTGCATGCTCACCTTAGTGAAGTCATATTGTTGAATATCTCATATGAATATCATTAAAATAATTTCCATTTATGTATAACTGAATAATTTTACTGAGAAGGACGTTTTGAAATAAATTCTATGTTGGATATCCAGACAATGTTTATAGAGCACCTTGGATTCACCACAGTTTGTGCTAGACATGGAGGACACGCATCTGTTAAATAATGTCTGTGCTCCCTCCAAAAGGGCTTGCCATCCAGCTGGAAATATAGGCATGGGAATGAATTACTGCAATTAAATGGGATAAGTCTTAGATTGGAAATTTTGATTTTAACCTATGCTGATTTAGTACTAAATATAGTCGCCCCATGGGTCTTTCCTGCATGCTGCACTGACAAAATCAATTTGAGACCACCACGTTGCAGTCGATAAACAGTTTAATTGACATAAGGCCAGCGACATGAGAGAACTGCAGTTATCACTCAAATCAGTCTCCTCAAAGGCTCAGTTGTTAGGATTTTTATGGACAATTTGGTGGGCAGGGGCTAGGGAATGGGTGGTGCTGATTGGTTGGGACTGAAATAATAGGGATATGGAAAATACTTCAGGGCCTGGTGCACTGATTTTGCCTCTGGGTGTGACCACAGAACCAGCTGAGTCATGAGTCACAAGTCTGCCTGGGGTCAGTCTGAAAAAAAACTTCTCCAAACAGCAATATTAAGTTCTACAGTGGTGATGTTGGATGCAACTGGGAAAATCACAAATCTTGTGACCTCTGCCCACATGATTCTTGAGCAGTAAGTGATTATAGAAACTGGGCCTACATTTCAGCAGAGTTCAGGCCCCTCTTATAATCCTAATCTTGCCACCCTTCACAAGTTTTACAACAGTGGTTTCACTTGGGGAAGGACTTCTATTATCCTTGCTTGAAGACTAGACTATTATCCCTCCCAAAGTTAGCTTGGCCTATGGCCAGGAATGACCAAGGACAGCTTGGAGGTTATAAGCAAGATAAAGTCAACTATGTCAGATTTCTCTCACTGTCATAATTTTGCAAAAGTGGTTTCATAACTAGATTTACCAAATCTATAAGTAAATATTTGGGTAGGGGAATGCCCAGTCAAATGTTATCTTTTAGAGGCAAATAACTTTCCAATCCCCATTTGTACTCTCATCACTGGCCATGCTGAATGCCTTGGAATTCCTTGAACACAGTAGTCCCTTGTTATCTGTGGGAGATACATTCAAGACTCCCATTGGATGCCTGAATCCCCAGGTAGTACTAATTCCTATATATACTATCTTTTTCACTATACATACAAACCTATGATAAAGTTTAATTAATCTGACACATCATGTTGCTACCAATAATAATATATTTCTGTATATGTCTTCTACCCACAAATTTCATTCTTTTTCTGTCCTAACCAGGTATTTATCAAGTACTGTGGCTACACCTTTTGCAATTTGAGGTGCGGCAACAAAACTAGCACAAATTCCTTTTTCCTTTTCAAAATTTCACATATCAAAGATTTGTTCTTACTGTAAAATTTTAGCAAACTGTGAATTTTTTCTTTCCTTATTTAGAGAATTTTCACTTAAAGGAAGCACTTTACAGCTTCTCTTTGGCATATCCAAATTGCCAGCAGCTACTCTTGTGCTTTAGGACTATTATTAAATATAATAAGGGTTACTTGAACATAAACACTCCACAGTTGATCTGATAACCAAGACAGCCAATAAAAGACTAACAGGTAAAGAGCTCCTACAGTGTGGATACCTTGTGCAAAAGGTGGGACAGATTTGGGAGGGAATGAGATTTCATCTCATTACTCAGAAGAGTGTGCAATTTAAAACTTATGAATTGTGTATTTCTGGATATTTCCATTTAACATTCTCAGATCACATTGACTGCAGGTAACTGAAACAGAGGGAGGTGAAACCACAGATAAGGGGGAACTACTGTAATTTACCACATAGGTTCACAACTTTAAAAACACATGAGAGTTGCAAAATGAGAACGCATGGACACAGGGAGGGGAACATCAAACACATGGGCTTGCCAGGAGGTCGAAGGCAAGGGGAGGCAGAGCATTAGCACAAAAACCTAATGCATATGTGCCTTAAAACCTAGATGATGGGTTAATGGGTGCAGTAGACCACATGGTATGTGTATACCTATGTAACAACCCTGCATGCTCTGCACATGTATCCCAGAACATAAAGTAAATTTTTTTAAAAAAATTGTACCTTCAAGCTTAAATATCTTTCTATCCTGAAACTAGTTACCTCCAGCAACCAGATTACAGACTACCTCCTCTAGGACATATTATCTGAGAACCACACCAATTCTAATTCAATGTTGGTTTTCTGTGCATCACTACATTCTAAATAACTCAATTACAGCACAAATGACACATTTGTAAGGTTTATTATACCTAACCTGGATCCCCACTAGACAGTATAGTGCTTGAGGATAAAGATCCAAGAATTTGGCTACTCCTTAGCCTATAACAGGTGCTCAAAAATTTTTAGTAGGCTGAAAAATCAATCAATCAATCAATAAAAATTGATTTGCTAGATGCTTTCAAATTTTTTTTTTTTAGTTTTATTTTTTAAAGGCAATATGTTGCACTGGCTGGTCTTGAACTCCTGACCTCAAGGAGTTCCACCTCAGCCTTCCAAAGTATTGGGATTACAGACAGAAGCCACCATCCACAGCGGTTTTTTTTTTTTTTAAGGCTTTTCAACATTCCATTTTCCCTTCAATATACTCTTCTTTTTTGAAAAATAAAATAAAACTCCAGAAAATAGAGAAATTTCATATTTAGAACTGATTGTATGCATGTATTTGGTCAGCATCATATTACCATTCATTTAATATTTTTTACATAATTTATACATAATTTATCCGTAAGTGGATAAAAATCATTTTTTGTATTTTATCTCTGGTATATGAACATACTATGTTTAATTTAGGTATTTTTAAAATCAGACATTTAGGTGCGTATTAGTAAAGGTAATCTTTGTTCTGCAACAGTATTGTAAATATTGAAATACCATTTCTTAATATAACAGAGATTTATTCGGGGTCCACCTAAACTCTAGAACAAGGAGTGTTCCTCTGTCTTGTGGGTCCTCAGTCTGGAAGATCTGTCTGCTGTACTGTGGTAGGACAAGAAAGGGATAGAGAACTCACACTGGTTATTTTAATCACTTTTGCTCAGATTAGATGGAAAAACTAATCACATCGACCGAACACAGGTGCACGGGTTTCTGGAAGATGCAGATGTGTATATGGAATATTTGGGCTCAGCTATAAAGCGTGTCTAGATTGTCATTTTATAGTGCAAGGAGCCTCTTCTTCTTCTATGTTTGGGCCTATATGTGAGAGTTTTCTGGGGTAGAAATAGGATTGCTGGTATGGTTTCCATATTTTCTATTTTGCTAGAGCTGACACATTGCTCTCCTGTATAATCATGCTAAATTATTTTTTTTAATTAGCTCTGAAGCAGCTATACTGGCATTTTGAAATATATCTCTCTAAGTTTCTTGTGGTACTTGTCAACTGTATTCAAATCAACAATGGGAGATGATTTTGGACTTTTTTTGTCTTCAACGAGGTCCCTAAAACACCTGTAGGCCCACAGATTTTTAAATTTCTTTATGGAGAGCGATTTATTTTCTTGACCTATCCCTATGTCAATAGTGTGTTTGTTTATTTGTTTAGAAAGAAAAGAGATTTCTTTGGCTCATGGCTCTGCAGGCTGCACAAAAAGCATGGCACCAGCATCTCCATCTGGTGAGGGCCTCACGCTGCTTCCACTTGTGGTGGAAGGGGAAGGGGAGCTGGCATGTGCAGACATCACAGAGTAAGCGAAAGAGCCAGAGAGAGAGGGAAGGTGCCATGACCAGCTCTCAAGAGAACTAATAGAGTCAGAACTCACTCATTTCCCACCCACCCCACCACAAAAACAGAGAGCATTAATCTGTTGATGAGGTATCTGCCCTCGTTGTATTGATTTAAATTACTATATCTTTATAACAAGTCTGGTTATTAGTAGGGTTGGTCCCTTTGCACTTTCTTAGCATTCAGAATTGTTTGATTATTCTTGAGTGTTCACAATTTTGTTGGAAGTTTTAATAAATGGCATTATATGGATTTTATAGATTTATTTGAAGATAATTGCCATCTGTCTATTAATAAATTGGTTATAGCAAAGATAGTGTATTTTCTTTAATCAAGTGTTAAAATTGTCTCTCAAAGCTATTTTTTGGGATGATATTTTTAAGTCATTTAATTTCAGTCTTTCTTATTCTACCCCGTGTATATTTAAAGCTATAAATTTACTTCAAAAGGTAATTTATCTATGTGAGACTGTCTTAATGCATAAATCTCACAGTTGGATAACTCTAAATCTGTTAATTTTTATTGTCAGTTCTTCAGTAATTCATAAAGTATTTAGGCTGGTATTATTTTTCATATATTATGGCAAATTTAGTTTCTCTTTTACTATTTATAATTTCATTGTATTGTATCCAACAAATTTCTCTCCTTGACTCATATTACTACTATCTGATTTTTCCATTTGTTGTTCATGTTTTGTGAAAGTAATTTGTCTTTATATTTAGAGACGTTCTATTTTCCACAAGTTTCCAGAGATTTGATTGTGATGTTCACCTTGGTGTTGATTACATTGTTCTTTCCTGCTTGTGGTTTGTTGCATTTTCTCATATTTATGGTTCTATATTTATATCATATTTGGAAAAGTTGCATTCATTACCTTACATATGTATATGTAATCCCCTATATTGCCCCTCTTTCTGGGACTCCAATTATACATATGCTAGCTATGTTATGCCACCTATATATAATGTCCCACAGATCAATAATGCTGTGTTTTTGTTTTTATTCCCTTCAGTCTGTTTTTCTCAAGGCTTCATTTAGTTTGTTGAGTTGTATACTCATGGTTCATCATTCTTTCCCTCTGCCATGTTTAATATGCTATTAATCCCTTCCAGTGGTCTTTTTAAAAATTTCTGATATTGAGTTTTATTCTCTAGAAGTCTCGTACATTTCTTTTCCTATCATTTGTTTTGTATTCACTTCATGTTCATATTTTGTACATGATTAAACAGATGGATCATTTTCACAATAGCTGTTTTACCATTCTTTTCTGCTAATTCTATCATCTTTGTCATTTCTGAGTCAGTTTCTTTCGACTGGTTTTTCTTCTAGGTATTAGCGATAATTTTAGTTGTTCATTACTCTAGTACTTTTGAATTGGGTGTTGGACATTTGGAATTTTATCTTTTTGAATTCTGTATATTGATTTATTTATATTTTTCCCTGCCTCTAAAGAGTGAAAGAATGGTGAATTTGTTTTCCAACAGTCAGCTAAGTACCTTTGAATTACACTGATCCTTTTGAAGTTTGTTTTTGAGTTTGTTTTGAGTACAACTATAGTAGTCTTTATTATACAGCTAGTTTCATGGACTGAAAGCCTGTTGTATTCAGGGAAGTCTCTGTACTCACTGAAACTCAAACAATTCCTGGCTTTCTGTGACCTTTGAGGATTCTTCATATTATAGCTTTGTATAATGATTTTTTCCTTCATATAATTGATTTTTGTTTACTCTTAAGGGATTTCACACTATGCATATTGGCATTCAGAGAAAGACTCATGGGCCCTTACACAGATTTTCTGAGCTTTATAGTTTCGCAGATTTAGTTCTCTAGTTCTCTCTAATTCCCTGAGTAACAACTTCTAGCTTTCTCAGACTCTGAAAATTCCAAGCTCTGTTTTCTCAACTTACTGAGATTCCCCAGTATGGTTTGAATTCTCCTGACTGGGTTACAGCACAGAAATTACCTCTAGACAGACACACTAGGCAGTGGTTTAGTTCATCTATTTGTTTCCCTTTCTTGTGAATTACAGCTCTGTGCTGCCTGTAGTACAACATCTGAAAATAGTGATTTCCTCTATTTTCTTCAGTTGTCTAGTTTTTGGGGAAAGAGGATTATTTCAGAACATATTATTCCTCATGGCTAAAAAGCAGAAGTGATCCCAATTGTTTCTCTCTCCTTTTAAATTATGGTCATGCATTTTGTCAAGCATATTTAAAAATATTTTACCTTTTGTTCTATGTTTAGAGTTGGAGAACTACATGATGCTCACCCTCCCATTTTTGTCAGAATTCCTAGACTACTCTAACTTTTTTTCTCCAAGTGTTTTAAAATACATATTTGAGCCACACAATTGGAACTCATATGTTCTAATGAAATAGGACTTTCTTAGCTATTAATTTAAAACTACAGAAACCTAATTCAACCCATATAAAGGGGAAAAGATAAAATTAATATGTTTATGTTAGTAGTTTGAATTTTTTGTTTTAAGCACTGCTGGGTGCAGAGATCCTAAAAGCATTTTTATCTCTGCCAGCTCCCCTGCCCCTACCCCCCTCATTTTTGTTACTACTTGACTGTGCAGTCCCTTTTTCCTCTGTTTGGCCTCATATTCTGCTCCTACAATTACCAATGGGAGTCTATTAATGACCAATAGAAGTCCTAGTGGATACAGCATCTCTCTTTTCCAAGGGGCAGTTTCAGGGAAGTCCTCTTATTGAACTTGCTTCCTTTCTGTAAGTGCCTCAGGAAAGGATATTATAATTAGCCTGTCCTGAGTCACATGACCATCATGTGTAATGGATTTGTAGGTAGTTACACAAAGGAACAAATGTTCCATCAGTCCTTGTGGTGCCAGGATTTGTGTGTTTGTGTAACCAGATACAAATCATCCACTGCTTTGTATTCATGACACATGTTTCAGTCATACTTGATTTCTGAAAAATGTATACACTCATTAAAGACTCAGATCATGTTTTACAAGTCAGTGAAAAATATCCCAAGAAGGTCTAAAATTAAAATAGAAACATTATGGTCACAGCTTTTGTTTCCAGGCTTATTTCTTACTAGGTCTCCAAGTTAAAGAGTTGTTACAATCAAATTGCTCTATTCACTGTCTACTGAAACATGTCCCATGTTTTCCTCAGCCTCATTTCTCAAACTGCTCTTTCTACCTAAAATGCTTCCAAATTCCCCACATTCTCGGCCAATGAAAAATTCTACACAGTTTTCAATACTCAATCTACAAAGCCTTACTGATTCACCTGGGCTTAAAATAATCTGTTTCTCTTCCTCTGAAATTTCTCAAGTGTCAAAGGCATTCCTTTGCCACTTAGTGATACTAGTTACCCTTTTTCTAAAGGTAGCTCACTTACCTTACCTACTAGGTTATGAACTTTTTTAGGTTAGACATTTTTGCTCTATATCTAACATGTGGATAGTAAAATTAAGAGGACAAATTTCAGAGTCAGAAAATTGGGTTTGAGTTTAACCATAACCGCTCATTCTCTGTAAGATATTTTTGAGTGTGTTCCTTAATAGTTCATACAGAGTATCTATGTTTGTCATTGTATTAGTTTGTTTTCACACTGCTCAAAAGATATTACCTGAGATTGGGTAATTTATAACGGGGGTTTAATTAACTCACAGTTCTGTGTGGCTGGAGAGGCCTCAGGAAACTTACAATCATGGTGGAAGGTGAAATGGAAGCAAGGCACATCTGACATGGCAGCAGGAAGGAGAGAGTGAGAGAAGTGTCACACTTTAAAACCACCAGCTCTAGTGAGAACACACTCACTATCACAAGAACAGCATGGGGGAAACCTCCCCCATGATCCAGTCACCTCCCACCAGGATCCTCCTTCAACACTTGACACATGTGTATTACAAATCCAGATGAGATTTGCGTGGGAACACAGAGCCCAACCATATCATTCTGCCCCTGACCCCTCCCGTATCTCATGTTCTTTTCACATTTCAAAACCAATCATGCCTTCCCAACAGTCCCACAGTGTCTTAACTCATTCCAGTATTGACTCAAAAGTCCAAGTCCAAAGTCTCATCTGAGACAAGGCAAGTCCCTTCTGCTTCCAAACCTGTAAAATAAAAAGCAGGTTAGTTAATTCCAAGATGCAATGGGGGTACAGGCATTGGATAAATGCACCTATTCCAAATGGGAGAAATTGGCCAAAGCTAAGGGGCCACAAGCCCTATGCAGATACAAAAACCTGGCCAGGCAGTTGTCAAATCTTAAAGCTCCCAAATCTCCTTTGACTCCATGTCTCACATCCAGGGCATGTTGATGCAAGTGGTGGGATCTCAAGGCCTTGGGCACCTCCACCTCTGTGGTTCTGCAGGTTACGGCCCCTGCAGCTGCTTTCAGCTGCTTTTTTATTTCATTGAGTGCCTGCTGTTTTTCCAGGCACATGGTCCAAGTTGTTGGTGGATCTACCTTTCTGAGGTCTGGAGGATGGTGGCTCTCTTCTCACAGCTCGACTAGGCAGTGCCCTAGCAGGGACTCTGTGGGGGATCCAACCCCACATTTCCTAGTGCTCTAGCAAGGACTCTGTGGAGGATGCAACCCACATTTCCTTTCCATTCTGCCCTAGTAGAGGTTCTCCATGAGAGCTCTGTCCCTGAAGCAGACTCCTGGCTGGACATCCAGACATTTCCTCTGAAATCTAGGTGGAGGTTTCCAAACCTCAACTCTTATCTTCTGCACATCCCAGGCCCAATACCACATGGAAGACACTACGTCTTGAGGCTTCCACCCTCTGAAGCAACAGCACTAGCTGTACCTTGGCCCCTTTTCGCCATAGCTGGAGCTATGGGATACAGAACACCAAGTCCTGATAATGCACAGAGCAGCAGAGCCCTGGGCCCAACCCAAAAAGACCATTTTTTTTCTCTCCTAGGCCTTCTAGCCTTTGATGGAAGGGGCTGTCCTGAAGATTTCTGAAATGCCCTGGAGACATTTTCTCCATTGTCTTGGATATTAACATTCAGCTCCTGGCTACTTATGCAAATTTCTGCAGCTGGCTTCAATTTCACCCCAGAAAATGGGGTTTTTCTTTTCTAACACTTTGTCAGCCTGCAAATTTTCCAAATCTTTATGCTCTGCTTTCCTTTTAAACATAAGTTCCAATTTCAAACCATCTCTTTGTGAACACATATAACTAAAATGCTTTCAGAATCAGCCAGGTCACATCTTGAATGCTTTGCTAGTTAGAAATTTCTTCTGCCAGATACCCTAAATCATCTCTCAAGCTCAAAGTTCTGCAGATCTCTAGGAAAGGAGCAAAATGCTGCCGGTCTCTTTGCTAAAGAATAGCAAGGGTGACCTTTGCTCCAGTTCCCAGTAAGTTCCTCCTCTCCATCTGAGACCACCTTAGCCTGGACTTCATTGTCCAAATCACTATCAGCATTTTGGTAAAAACCATTCAGCAAGTCTCTGGGACGTTCTGAATTTTCCCACATCTTCCTGTTTTCTTCTGAGTCCTGCAAACTGTTCAGACCTCTGCCTGTTACCCAGTTCCAAAGTTGCTGCCACATTTTCAGGTTATATTTATAGCAGTGCCCCACTACCTTGATGCCAATTTTCTGTATTAGTCTGTTTTCACATTGCCATGAAGGTACTACCCGAGACTGGGTAATTTATAAAGGAAAGAGGTTAAATTGACTCACAGTTCCACATGGCTGGGAGGCATCAGGAAACTTACAGTCATGGCAGAAGGCCATGGAAAAGCCAGGCACATCTTACATGGCAGCAGGAGAGACAGAGCAAGAGAATGAGGAAGTGCCACACTTCAATACCATCAGCTCTAGTGAGAATTCACTGACTATCATGAAAACAGCATGGGGTAAACTGCCCCCATGATCCAGTCACCGCCCACCATGTCCCTCCCTCAACAGGTGAGGATTACAATGCAAGACGAGATTTGGGTGGGGACACAGAGCCAAGTCATATCAGTCATATAGAGATGATGATATCTGTCTTCATTCTTTAAAACATCTTTGCTTATAATACAGGGTAATTTTCTTAAAAAAAAATTTTTTTTTGGCCTTCTTGCAACTAGTACTAGGCCTCATCCCCAGCCAGAGCTGAACAAATAGTTACTGATTGATTGCCCAGTATAAATTAAGCAAGACTCCCACTCGACACCTCCGAGATTTTTTACTTCAACGTATTCACTTTAACACATTTAGATGGGAAATTAAAATGCAGGAAGAATCAGATTACATTTTGCTTGATTTTCGCTATTCTCAGCTGATTTTTTCAATGGACTTAAAATCTGAGGTTATAGCTTTTTAGCAAGATTATAAGGATGATGCTTTATTTTTATTTTATCAAAGAATATATGACTATAATGGTTTTTATAATGCTTAGCAGTAAATAGTTGTTGGACCTGTCAACACAAACATTTTCTAAATAGCATAGTTTTAGGTCATGACTTTTGCTCATTTTTTCTTTACCCGAAACTAGGCTAAAGCTTGGGGAAAAAAAGAGGAAAATTTACAATTACATTTTACTCATATGATCACGGCAGAAGAGAATTATGTGAATACCCACCATTTGTTAAGATACTTTACTTATACAAATAATCTCAAAGACAGAAAGAAATTTCATAATTTCATTATTAAAGTGATGAATTTAAGGCTCATAGAATTTAGGTAATTCAAGTAAAAGTGCTTGCTGCTGGATCAGAACTCAAACGGTTTTTATTGTGATTCAGTATTCACACTGCCACTCTACTACTGTTTCATTACCCTCCATAAAAAGGCTTGACTAAAAGGTTCTATAAACAACCCTACTACAAAACGATTTTGAGGAGAGGATCTCTAAAACAGCCTCTTTCTAAACGGAGAAATTTTTATCCCAAGAGGAGATTTGCTTATATCATCCATCCTGAAGATCTGCTGTTTTTTAACGAATCTGATGTTTCTACCTTGCATTTGCAACATCAAAATCCTTTCCTCAGTGTCTGTCTGTAGTGTCATCACAAATAGAAGATAACAACATGAGGACTGAATAAAGCAGGAGGAGGAAATAAACCCTAAAGAAATAAAGATCTCATTTTCATAGTAATTTTCCATGCCATGTGTAACAAAGCAATCGGAGGCGAAGCATATGATCCAGCCTTGTGATATAGCCCTTAGGAAATATCACTGTATAAATTAACTGTATGTGACGTCAGTCATTATTTTTAACATCAATTAGACTACCAGTCAAGCATCTTTCACTAAAAATCAAACCGAAAGCTCATATTAGTCTGAAGACTGGAACAAATAGTGAAAGAAAAAAATATTGTATTTTTAATTTATTTATGTGACCAAATTTGTGGTGAACTCTGATAGTTATTTTTTAGTATTACTCTTAAGGTAATTCTTTAAAGTTCTACTTATTCTTTATAGAATCCATATTATATATAGTTTAACTGCTAACCTGTCCTTCTTTCCCATGTGTTTATAAACTTTTAATATAGAAATGTTCTTTTATGTAAACTGAAATTCCAATACCAAATATTGGCCTATGGTAGGTCACTCATTTTGACTGTTGAAATAAACATGATTTTATACATTTAGTCTTTTATTTATTCTTACTAAACACATCTCTATTTAATATTCCAAAATAATAATTGGTTTAAGGTTATTTTGCTAAGCGATAATTGTAAATAATTATCATTTCTTTTATAACAAACATTACTACATATCTACAAATACCACAAATGAAATATTTGTGCTATTTTACAATTTTTGTGGTAAAAATCTAGAACTAAGTTTTTTTCATGTTTTTACCAAGAAACATTATTATATTTCTTTTACAGTTATAGTTCATAAAAATGGGTATTTCCTACTGAACTTCTGATGTTTTAATCTCATAATCAGATTTTTGTGGAATGGGTATACATTTACATAATAGAATTTTCTTGTTGAATTTCTGCTTATAAACGTGCTAAAGTCCCATCAAATAAACATAAAGCAAAGTAAAACAACAATAACAACAAATGTTTAGCTTTCTGTGGCACCATGGCAAATGGTAATTTGGACAAGTTAACCAAATCTAATTTAGTCAATTAAAGCAATGAAATCACTATTGATAGATTTTTTTTTTTAAAGAGAGACTCAAACAGAAGTCAACTAGTATGAAACTCAAGAGGCAGTTGGGAAAACATCATAGATCTAGCCTGCTTGTAACCCCTTAAGCTAATTTCTCTCAGCCTGAGACCTCATACATTCAGGTTGTAAGCAAACACAGACGTTAGAATCCATTAAGAAAACAGACTGGCCAGGCGCGGTGGCTCATGCCTGTAATCCCAGCACTTTGGGAGGCCGAGGCGGGTGGATCACCTGAGGTCGGGAGTTCAAGACCTGCCTGACCAACATGGAGAAACCCCGTCTTTACTAAAAATACAAACATTAGCCAGGCATGGTGGCACATGCCTGTAATCCCAGCTACTCAAGAGGCTGAGGCAGGAGAAGCGCTTGAACCCGGGAGGCGGAGGTTGCGTTGAGCTGAGATCACGCCATTGCACTCCAGCCTGGGCAAAAAGAGCGAAACTCTGTCTCAAAAAA
>NW_012102587.1:1675490-1681354 GCF_000951045.1 Mandrillus leucophaeus | reverse complement strand
AAAAAAAGACTGTTTTGTTTTTTAAAAAATTCCCATGAGTTCTGTAACAAATGACCACAAAGTTTGTCTTAAAATAACAAAATACATTTTCTTACAGATCTGAATGTCACAAGTCCAAATTTAGTGTTGCAGGACTAAAATCAAGATGTCAGCAGGAGTCATTCTTTCTGGATCCTCTAAAGTAAAATACATCTCTCACCTCTTTCAGCTTCTAGAGGATATCAGCATTCCTTGACCCATGACCAAATCACTAAAACCTCTTCTCCACTGTTACACCATGTTCTTTTCTACTTTGATACTCTTACCTCCCTCTTATAAGAATGTCTGTGATTATATTGGGCCAATCCAGATAATCCAGGCTATTTCCTGCTTCTCAAAACTGTTAATCACATCTGCAGCCATCCTTTGCCATGTAAGGTAACACATTCACCAGTTACAGGAGTGTAAACATTTTCATGGGCAATTATTCAGTCTATCATAGAATACATTCTAGCCTTTAAAGATTTACATTTTCACAGATGTGAAATATGCTTAGTAAAATTACTCTGTCTTTATTGACCTGTGGAAGTAGAAAACAAGTTATCTAGTCCCAAAATACAATGGTAAAAGAGGCATAAGAGAACAGTCATAGAAATTCCCAGTCAAAAGGGGATAGATAAAACATGAAAGAATTCACAATGAGAAATGTTGAAATCTAACAGGGCAAAACTCCAATAGATTTCAAAGCCTGGGAATAATCTGCTGTAACTCATTTCTCTGCCCTCTGGGCTCATGGAGCTGGTCTTGGAGACATATTCCCTTTTATTGAAAGGTAGCAAATGTGTGCAGCTGAGTAGTTTTATCAGCCTATTTACGGCCTATAGAACTGTGGGATTCCTATAGGCTTCTTTCATTATGTTTCTTCTCTTACTCTTTCAGTCTCAGGTGGCAGTGTTTCTGCTGGTATACATTTCTCAAAAATATTATGGTTTTCTCATGCATTTCACAGAACCGTACTCCATTAGACAAGAAGATTCTCCACAGATCTTTCCTAAATTATTTTATCTCTAGTTTTTTACTTCTGCTTAATTGACTGAGGCATCCATGAATCATACACCTAATGTCTTCAAAGTGCCCTCTGTATGATAGAACACTCTGACTTTTTTATATTTTCAAAGTAATAACCTAAAGTTTTCCAGCCATCCTTTTTACTTCCTCTTGTGATCATAATTTCCTATAAGTGAATCTCTTAATTTTAGCATTTTCTGCAATCTGGACAGGCTGAGAAATTCCTAAATCATTTAGTCCATATTCCTTTGTGTTTAATACTTTTTCCCTCAATTTTTCCCTTTGCTCTGTCACATTACTATAAAAAAATAAGAAATAACAAGGATGCTTCATCAACAATTTGCTTGGAATTCTTCTCAGCTAAATATCCAAGTGCCTCACTTACAAGTTCTGTTTTCTATGATTTCTATAAGGCAAAATGCAGCTAAGTAAGAAAACGTACTAGAGATTATGTCAATAGAGATAGGATAAATCAGAAAGGAAAGATGAAGAAAAGTTATACAGCTACAGCTTCATTTGTGTTTTCAAACATGCTCTAATTACCTAAGTGGAACTAAAATCTGTGCATACGAAGATAAATAATAATCCCTCTCTGCTTTCCTAGAGTTCTTGTCTTAGTGAAAAGAACAGATGAGCCCAAGTGACATGAAGTATGCGTTTATTCTTACACTTTAGGTAGAATATCTACTACCAGAGTAATTTAAGCACAATGCTCACATATTTATTATAGGTTATCATCCAGCTGTAGGAATAATGAAATGGAATCCACAGTACGTAACAGTCTTTCTAAAAATTCCTCTTTACACATCACTTCTTCACGAAGTACCCATGCTCATGGAAAATCACCATACGCTCACTTTTTCTCTTTTGCTCTTACTTCTATTCACCACTCTTTCCTGCAATAGTTTCTAATCTCCAGACTCACTCCATCCCTTTCTCATGCATTACTTTCATAGCAGGTTGGCATGCTATTGACTTCTGCTATTCTTCCTTTAATTTTAAAACCTAATAGATATGCCAACAAAGAACAGAAATGATTAAAAATAAAAATAATGTACTTTGTCTCCCCATTACTCAATCAAAAAGGTTAATCAGGCTATAATATATAACATATGGGACACAGAAAGCATAGTAAATTTCAAGGAATATTTTGGGAGCATCCAGCCCAAGCTGAATGTTCCAGTAACTAAGTTTATATGGGAGAAGTGATGATAATTAAGATTTTGCAAAATTAAGATATTTTATCAAACAAATATTAAATTGGGAGGAAGGTTGAGGAGGTTTTGCATTGCAGGAAGAGCGTGTCTAAATACTATGTCTTTGGTAAACGTCATCTCTTTTATCACAATTACTTTTTTATTTTATTTTTAAATTATTTTAGATTCAGGGGGTACATGTGTAGGTTTGCTACTCGGGTATATTGTGTGACGATGCTGAGGTTTCGACTTCTATTTGAACCTCTCACCCAAATAGTGAACGTAGTAGCTTATAGGCAGTTTTTCAACATTTGCCCGCTTCTTCTCTTCCACCTTTTGAAGTCCCCAATGTCTATGATTTCCATATTTATGTCCATGTGGACTCAATATCCATCTTCCCCTTATAAGAGTAAACATGTGATATTTGATTTTCTGTTTCTACATTAACGCACCTAAAGATAATGGCCTCCAACTACATCTATATTGCTGCAAAGAACATAATTTTATAGGGCTGCATAGTATTTCATAGTTTATATGTACCACATTTTCTTTATCCAATTCACCATTGATGAGCACCCAGGCTGATTTTATCTCTTTTCTATTGTGAATAGTGCTGCAATAAAGATATGAGTGCAGGTGTCCTTTTGGTAGAACATTTTTTGTGTGGGGCGGGGAGTGATACATACCCAGTAATGGAATTACAGGGTCAAACAGCTTTCCACAGGGGCTGAAATAATTTTCATTCTCACTAACAGTGTAAAAGCATTCTTTTTTCTTTGCAACCTCTCCAATATCTTTTTTTAAAACTTTTAATACAGCTATTCTGATTAGTGTAAGATGGTATCTTATTGTGGTTTTGATGTGCACTTCTCTAATTACTAGTGATGTTGAGCAATTTTTAAAATATTTTTGTTAGCTGTTTGTATGCCTTCTTTTGAGAAGTATCTGTTCATATGTTTTGCTCAGTTTTTAAAATGAGGTTGCTGATTTTTTTCTTGTTGATTTATCCAAGTTCTTTATAGATTCTGATGGTTAGTCTTTTGTCAGATGCATAGTTTGCAAATATTTTCTCCCATTCTATAGGTTGTCTGTGTACTCTGCTAATAGTTTCTTTTGCTGTGCCCAAGCTCTTTAGTTTAATTAGCTCCTGCTTGACAATTTTTGTTTTTGTTTCATTTGCTTTTAAGGCCTTAGTCATAAATTATTTCCCTAGGCCAATGTCCAGAAAAATATTTAGCAAGTTTTCTTCTAGAATTTATATAGCATTAGGTCTTACATTTAAGTGTTTAATCCATCATGAGTTAAGTTTTGCATATGGTGAGAGGTATGGGTCTACTTTCACTCTTCTGCATATGATTAGCCAGTTTGTCCAGCACCATTTTTCGAATAGGCGTCTTTTCCTCATTGTTTTTTCAACTTTCTGAAAGATCTGTTAGTTATAGTGTCTAACTTTAATTCTGGCTCTCTATTTTGCCTTATTGGTTTATATCTATTTTTTGTGCCAGTACCGTGCTGTTTTAGTTACTGTAGCCTGGTATAACAGTATAGTTTGAAGTCAGATAATGTGATAACTCCAGATTTGTTATTTTTGCTTAGGATGCCTTGGCTCTCTGGGATCATTTTTGGCCCTCTATAAATTTTAGAATTTTTTTTTAGTTCAATGAAAAATGACATTGGTAATTTGAATTTTGCTGACTGTATAGATTGCTTTGTGTAACATTAAAAGATTAATTATACTGATTTTCCCAATTGATGAGCATAGAATTTTTTCCATTTGTTTGTGTCATCTGTGATTTCGTTCAGTAGTGTTTTGTAGTTCTCTTTGCAGAGATCTTTCACTTCCGTTGTTAGATGTATTGCTAGGTTTTTTATTGTGTGTGTGTGTGTGTGGCTATTTTAAATGGAATTTGTTCTTGATTTGGTGCTCAGCTTGAATGTTATCGATATACAGAAATGCAACTGATTTTTGTACATTGATTTTTGTATCCTGAAACTTTACTGAAGTGTTTTATCAGGTCTAGGAGTCTTTTGGAGAAATTTTTAGGGTTTTCTCATTATGGAATTATACCATCAGTGAACAGAGATACTTTGACTTTCTGTTTTTCAATATTATACTAAATGGGCCAAAGATGGAAGCATTCCATTTGAAAACTGGCACAAGATAAGGATGCCCTCTCTCACCACTTTTATTCAACCTACTATTGGAAGTTCTAGTCAGGGCAATCAGGCAACAGAAAGAAATAAAGGGTATTCAAACAGGAAGAGAGGAAGTCAAATTTTCTCTGTTCGCAGATGACACGATTGTATATTTAGAAAACCTCATCGTCTCAGCCCAAAAACTCCTTAAGCTGATGAGCGACTTCAGCAAAGTCTCAGGATACAAAATCAATATGCAAAATTACAAGTATTCCTAAACACCAATAACAGACAAACAGAGAACCAAATCATGAGTGAACTCCCATTCACAACTGCTACAAAGAGAATAAAATACCTAGGAATCCAACTTACAAGGGATGTGAGATGTGAAGGACCTCTTCAAGGAAAACTACAAACCATTCTCAAGGAAATGAGAGGACACAAACAAATGGAAAAACATTCCATGCTAATGGATAGGAAGAATCAGTATCGTGAAAATGGCCTTACTGCCCAAAGTAATTTATAGATTCAATGCTATTCCCATCAAGGTAACATTGAATTTTTTCACAGAATTTTACAAAAAGACTTTAAATTTCATGTGGAATCAAAAAAGAGCCCATATAGCCACGACAATCCTAAGCAAAAAGAACAAAGCTGCAGGCATCATGCTACTTGACTTCAAACTATACTACAAGGATACAGTAACCAAAACAGCAAGGAACTCCTACCAAAACAGAAATATATAGACCAATGGAACAGAACAGAAGCCTCGGAAGTAACACCACACATCTACAACTGCCTGATCTTTGATAAACCTGACAAAAACAATCAATTGGGAAAGGATTCCCTATTTAATAAATGGCATTGGGAAACCTGGCTAACCATATGCAAAAAAACCAAAACTGGACCCCTTCCTTACACCTTATACAAAAATTAAGTCAAGATGGATTAGAAACTTAAACATATGAACTAAAACCATAAAAACCCTAGAAGAAAACCTAGGCAATACCATTCAGGACTAGGCATGGAAAAAGACTTCATGATTACACACCAAAAGCAATGGCAACAAAAGCCAAAATTGACAAATGCTATCTAATTAAACTAAAGAGCATCTGCACTGCAAAAGAAACTAGCATCAGTGTGAACAGGCAACCTACAGAACAGGAGAAAATTTTTGCATTCTATCCATCTGAAAAAGGTCTAATATCCAGAGTCTACAAGGAACTAAAACAAATTTACAAGAATAAAATGATCCCATCGAAAAGTGGGCAAAGGGTATGAACAGACACTTCTCAAAAGCAGATGTTTATGTGGCCAAAAACATATGAAAAAAACCTCATCACCACTGGTCATTAGAGAAATGAAAATCAAAACCACAATGAGATACCATCTTATGCTGGTTAGAATGGCGATCATTAAAAAGTCAGGAAACAGGCGGGGCACGGTGGCTCATGCCTGTAATCCCAGCACTTTGGGAGGCTGAGG
>NW_012102587.1:1672743-1674559 GCF_000951045.1 Mandrillus leucophaeus | reverse complement strand
ATCAAGGCCCATGGAGGCCTGTTAAGTGCTGAGAATGGCCTTCAGCTTACAGCCAATAATAAAATGGATCATTGGTTCTACAGTTAGAAGCAGCTGAATTATCCTAACCATACACATGAGCAGAAAACAGATTCTTTTTGCTGCCTCTGGAAAGAAATTCAACATATTGAAACCTGGATTTTAGTGCTGTGTGGTCCCATGGCAAGAGTTGTAAGATTACAAAGTTTTGTTGTTTTTAGCCACTGACTTTGTGGTATTTGTTATAGCTGTGATTTAAAAAAAAAAAAAAAAAAAACTAATATGAACTTATTTTTTTTACATTTCTGAAAACTGTTTCACTTATACATATAAGAAAATGAGTGCCCAAGCTAAGAATGTAATGGTTGAGATGATGGTCATAATTATTAAATGAGAGTTAATTGAGCCTACTGTTGAATGAATTGAGTACAAAAAATAAAATGTCGAGAATAGATTCCAGTTTCATTTTTCTTGTTTCCAGTTTCCTTTTCTTGACCAAGACAAGGGAGATTAGCAGGCTTGGTGTAGAAGACCAAAAATTAAGTTTGGTTACCATAAAATTAACATGTTTGTGTGACATGCAATTAGGGAAATCCGACTAGATAGGTGTACAGGTCTGGCAATTATCAAAATTTATATTTTATGTATCTATATTTATATGTCTATATGCCATGTAGATATATTAATATAAATACATGGATACAGAGCTATAGATATAGACATCTACATATAGAAATGCCGATATAGATATAGACATGTTGATATATAAAATCATTTATATAACTTTTATTTGAAGCTATGAAAGTGGATTGAAATCTAGGCAGGGAGAAGAGGCAATTTAAAGTTATGTCCAACAATAGCAGAGACGTTGATAGGGATGGTGGTCAAAAATAAATAGTTATCAGGGAGATTGTAGAGTATCCAGTTAGGAGGAAAATAAGATTTAAAAATTTGAACAAATTACAGTGTTGAGAGTTTCAAAAAGTGATTATTGGTCAAGAATATCATAAATAAATTGGTTCCAAGTTACATAAATGCTGAAATTCTTTCAACTAGACAAAAGTTAAAATATTTGTCACTGGGAAAACACAATTAGATGACAGAGGGAATAAAACTGACTTTAGAAGTTGGAGAATAAAATAATGATTAATTCATGGAAGACATATGTGTAGATAACGCTCTCAAGTGGGAAATTGAGCAGAGCAATAGGACTGTTACTAGTGTCCAGGAAGGAGTTTGCTTCTGCATTGTTTTGTATAAATACCGACATGTTTATAAAGATGAAATTTTATTTTTTACTCACATAACAATCCACCTTAAGTATTTATTTGCAGTGTCGTAATGTTTCAGGAATCCATTTTTCCTTCCATTTTGTGGCTCGTATGCCTTATGGTCTTAGATTCAGTTTCGCCTTCTGTATTAGAAATCACATTAATTTCTTAACCATTTCAGCTCTGATGTGGCGATGTGGCCTCCAGCATTTCCTCCACACTCGCATTGGATGGAATCCAGTTACCTGTCACCACTAACTGTAAGGGAAGCCAAAAATATAGTCTGATTTTTTGGTAAGAAACAAAAATAATGGTTCAGGTAAAAATGTAGTCACTCTCTATCAAAACAAGTAATTGTATTTTTATTCTAGGAGATATTTATTAAAACATTTAAAAAGAAAAGAAAGAAAAATTTTTAAAAAATTCTGAGAACAAAATCTAGTAAGAAAAAATAAATTAAATATAGGGGAAGGTGGGAGAGCTATATAAGATGTTGTCACTTTCATTTTTTCAATTCCTCTTAATTT
>NW_012102587.1:1657097-1672693 GCF_000951045.1 Mandrillus leucophaeus | reverse complement strand
AAATAAGATTTAAAAATTTGAACAAATTACAGTGTTGAGAGTTTCAAAAAGTGATTATTGGTCAAGAATATCATAAATAAATTGGTTCCAAGTTACATAAATGCTGAAATTCTTTCAACTAGACAAAAGTTAAAATATTTGTCACTGGGAAAACACAATTAGATGACAGAGGGAATAAAACTGACTTTAGAAGTTGGAGAATAAAATAATGATTAATTCATGGAAGACATATGTGTAGATAACGCTCTCAAGTGGGAAATTGAGCAGAGCAATAGGACTGTTACTAGTGTCCAGGAAGGAGTTTGCTTCTGCATTGTTTTGTATAAATACCGACATGTTTATAAAGATGAAATTTTATTTTTTACTCACATAACAATCCACCTTAAGTATTTATTTGCAGTGTCGTAATGTTTCAGGAATCCATTTTTCCTTCCATTTTGTGGCTCGTATGCCTTATGGTCTTAGATTCAGTTTCGCCTTCTGTATTAGAAATCACATTAATTTCTTAACCATTTCAGCTCTGATGTGGCGATGTGGCCTCCAGCATTTCCTCCACACTCGCATTGGATGGAATCCAGTTACCTGTCACCACTAACTGTAAGGGAAGCCAAAAATATAGTCTGATTTTTTGGTAAGAAACAAAAATAATGGTTCAGGTAAAAATGTAGTCACTCTCTATCAAAACAAGTAATTGTATTTTTATTCTAGGAGATATTTATTAAAACATTTAAAAAGAAAAGAAAGAAAAATTTTTAAAAAATTCTGAGAACAAAATCTAGTAAGAAAAAATAAATTAAATATAGGGGAAGGTGGGAGAGCTATATAAGATGTTGTCACTTTCATTTTTTCAATTCCTCTTAATTTCTTCTTTACTCACTTTATTCAACATTTCTTCTTCTCTCAGCGATTTTTCTTCCTTATTATCCCCTTTATTTTCTCTTCTGATCCCTATGGTTTTTATTCTTTCTGTTTTTACTATCTTGTCCTCCTTTTCTTCTTACTACCATTTATTCTTCACAAAAATGACTTACTCATAGTCTCCAAGGTCTTCCGAAAGAAAAAAAAAGGAAGAAAACGAATCTACCTTTGTTGTCTTATCTGTGGAAGCCACTGTTAGAGTTAGATTTCCAAGTCAGTGGAACGACAGGCTGCCTTTGAGAACAGACCTACAGAAGGTACCCAGCGTGCCTTGCTAGCCCTCTAGGCATGAGAGGCGGTGCCTAAAAAAAAAAAACAAAAAAACAAAACAAAAAAACGTGAACATGAACTCTGAACCTTTCTGTCTATTCTTCTGTTTAAACAGGAAGACGCTACTTCTTTCATAAAAATAATCCTGAAATAGTTCTAAACTGAGACATGGAAGCTGAATAGTACTAGCTAAAGAATCCTTTAATTTTGTGTGTACATTTTCAAAAGACGAAAACATCACAAGTATAAGCACACTGTCATGCGTAAGAACCGTTAGCTAGCATAACCTATCTGTCCAGGAAGCAGCAGGGACTTGTTTGGAGTGAAATAATGCCTCTTTTCCCCCCGCTATAAATTGTACTGTATGCAAATACAATGAATAGAAAAGAAAAATTGCATTTGATTTTCCTGCTGTAGGTTGATGTATCACTTAGTAATTCATTTGTAGCTGTACCTCCTTTCTATTCTGAGTCATTGTATAGTCATCTTAAATCTGTAAACCTAAATAAATGTAGGTTAGTTTCCACAGAGCATGATGTGTACATGTGCATGTGTGTGTGTTTTCTTGACAGCTCTAAATTATTCTTCACACATTTTATTTACTGGGTTTCTAACATATGTCTACACAACCAGGGAAAAATGTTAGTTGACCTTTGTTTGAGATTATACTTGATAAACTCTGTTATCACTTCTGTTAACCTAAACTGGTTAGATAATAAGAGAGATATTCCAGAACATTTATTTCATTTTATAGACGATAAAATGGAGACACACAGAGAAGTTACTTGCTCAAGGCCACATATTATGTGACAAAAAATTTTATGTATCTTAGTGCTTCTATCACACGTTCTACAATTTTCACTCAGTGTATCAAAGGTAAATGTACAGTCCACAAGAAATTATTATGTGTTGTCTACGATAGGTTGGCACAAAAATCCAGGCTCTGATTGCAATGGTCATTATTTTTCTCAAATAGAGTTTCCTACACAGTACCTTAGAAAATAAAGTACAATAATAGCTCTTTTCATTTAACTAAAATGACATTTTAATTTAGTAAAGTAGAATACAGATACATATATTTTTTACTAACTTCGTCGTTCCATTCTATTATGTTGCAAGTTGCTTTTATTCTTACTTCAAAACTTTCTTTTCCATTGTTTTATTTCAAAGTGTATTTATTTGTTCCTGAACATAAAATAAATGGGAGTTCACTAGACAGCACAAAATATTCATAACTAATAGCTGATGTCTTTTAGTATGTCTTGTTTCTGTTAGTATATAATAGTTACATTTCAGACAACAAAATTATTAGTTTTCTTGTCTGAAATGTAACTATTATATACTAAAGATCCATAAGGATCAGAGTTCACAGACTAAGTCTGAAATGGCACATGGATACAAATTTATACTGGTGTCCAAAATATGTAATGAGGCACAGGATTTTTTTTTTTCATCTCTGTAAATCTATTGAGTGACAATAAGAGCTGTAATATCTTCAATTAATCTCATATTTTAATAAAAATTTGCACCTGAAAGTTGGTGATATAGCAGTTATCAATCTATAAAATGCTATATAATATTTTAATTGCTTATCCCAAAATATCAATATAATTTTCTTTGACTTAGTATTTAAAATTCTAAAAGGAATACTTTATTGAAAGAAGTAGATTATCAGCCTTGTAAGAAAGAATTTCTGCATTATATTAGGAAATATTTTTTATGAAAATGTGTTTTTAGGAGACTTTCTAGTTCTGTGTCACTTTGTGCTTATATATTTTTAATCACATCGCTACTATTGCAAGGCTCTTACGTGGGTATGGTGTTTCAACATTAATGACAGCAACACATACACACCTACCATTAGATGCAAAGCACCACTTTCAGAACTCTACATTAATTTATGTAATCCTCACAACAGTTCGGAAACTGATGCACTTAGATATTAAATGAATTAACAATGGAAGACTTAAAACCTGGAAGTTCAGTTCCAGATCTCTGCTATAAATCTGGATACAATCTAAAAGTACAGCCTCTCGCATGCTAATGCAAAAAATAGCATATTTATCTCCTTATACGTGGCATATTATAATGTGTATGACATATATATGTGCACACACATACATGTGGATATATACACACATGCATATATATGTATATGTAAGTAGGTAGGTAGATAGATAGACAGAAATTTAATCCAAGTAAGTTTGACATGTATTCTCACCGCTTAAAGCTCAGAAGTCTTCCTAAAATAGGTGAGGTAAATGTGTGAGTTGCTTTTGTAACCTGCTTGTCCCATATGTGGTTTTTATTTTATTTTATTTTATTTTGCCGGATGCTTACTTCAACCTTCCAGTTTTCCAGGTCAAAAATGTTTGGACTTATCTTCAGCTTCTCTCTTCCTTTACCAATCCTTATTGAATTCTCCAATAAATACTGCAGCTCCATTTCCTGTCCAAACAGTGGTGGCACTTTGTGAGCTCCCTTTATGGCCCATCATCTTTCTCCTGAATTATAACCTTACTGATCTCCCTGTGTCATATTTGCCCACCTTCACCTGTCCTCCACACAAGGTCCAGGGCAATACCATTCAGATGTAATGATACAACAGTCTTGGTGTTTTCTTCCTCAAATTCATCTGATACCACTTGTAGTGAAATGGCATTCGTATGCGCTAAAAGTTCCTATGTATTATGGACTCCAGCTTCCTCCCCAACTTCAGGGCCTTCCGTTCTCAACTCTGCTCTCACTCTGTTGCAGGTGAACTTCTGTGCTCATTTCAGAAGATGTCAGTAAGGGGTTTGCCTTTGCCATTGCCATTCCTTAGGCCCGGGGTGTTCTTCCTAAGTTAACTATTTGATTCTTTCCCTCACCTCCTTCAGGTATTTATTTGAACATGTTATCTACTTAGTGAGAACTTCCCAGACAACTCTATTCAACAGTTTTACTATCTCCCCTTATATAAACTCTCAATATCACACTTATTAACAAATTTCTCAGCTTCAGGTTTTATCTTAGAACTCATGGCTACCTAGCATACTATAGATTTGATTTAGTCATATTGTTTATTATCTTTCTCCTTCATTTGGAATGTGTTCTTCAGGAAATTAAGGGTTATTTCTGTTTCACTCACTTCTATATCCCTATCAACAAGAATAGAGCTGGCACCTAGTAGGTACCCAATAAATGTCTATTGAGCGAATATAAATAGGACATCTAAAAGTCATGTGTCCTTAAATAAGGGTGTACAATAAAGTGCAATTCACATTTACAAGTAAAGAAATTAAACTTGGCTGTAAATGTCAGCTCTTCTCTATTTCTGCCTTTATTAATAACAAGTATTTGGGCCTGGCGTGGTAGCTCACGCCTGTAATCCCAGCACTTTGGGAGGCCGAGGCGGGCGGATCACAAGGTCAGGAGATCGAGACCATCCTGGCGAACACGGTGAAATCCCTTTTCTACTAAAAATACAAAAAATTAGCTGGGCGTAGTGGCGAGCGCCTGTAGTCCCAGCTACTGGAGAGGCTGAGGCAGGAGAATGGTGTGAACCCGGGAGGCAGAGGTTACAGTGAGCCAAGATTGTGCCACTGCACTCCAGACTGGGCAACAGAGCCAGACTTTATCAAAAAAAAAAAAAAAAAGTATTTGAAACAAGTCCCGATTTTCATACATATTTTAATACCCTCAAATTTATAAATGTATTGTCATATGTCTAAATTACTATTTTTTAAATTAAAATAATTATGGGGTGAAATTAACATAAAAAATTATAAAAATTTTAAAGTGAACATTTTAGTGGCATTTATGATATTCATGTTGTACAACTACCAGCTCTATCTAGTTCCAAAGTATTTCCATCACCATGAATTCAAAGTAAAACTCCTAGCCTATTAAGCAACTTCTGCCCATTGCTCTTCTGCTCAGTCTCTGGCAATACCAACCTGCATTCTGTCTTTTCCTGATATTTTATAAATTATTTTATATATGTCTTTTCCTTATATTTTTTCCAAGTGGAATTCTGTGTGATTTTTTGCATCGGGTTCTTTTATATGATACAATGTTTTAGAGGTACGTTCACATTGTAGTACGTATCAGTCCTTAATTTTTATTGCTGAATAATATTCCATTTTATCTATATACATTAATTTATTTATCCATTCATCTGTTGATGGGACATTTGGACTTTTTTTACATCTTGGCTATTGTGAAAAGTGCTGCTCTGAGCAACCATGTACATGTACTTGTTTGAATGTCTGTTTTCGATTTGGGCAGGACTATAGGAATGCAATTGAGGCATTGTAGGATAATTTTGTGCTTAAGATTTTGGCAGGAGTATACTAGTAATGTAATTGAGGCATTGTAGGATAATTTTATGCTTAAGATTTTGAAGGATTGCCAAACTCTTTTCAACAGCAGGTGAACCATTTCACGTTTCCACCAGCAATATAGGTTGGTTCTAATGTAATAATTTAAACACATATTCTATAACACTGATTGTTTTTCTTTTTTACAAAGAATTAGCTATCCTACGAGTGTGATGTGTATCTAGTGATTTTGATTTGTATTTCCTAGTGACTATTGATTTTAAGAGATTTTTGCTTAAGCTCTTATATTTTAGTTGTTGACCCACTTGAGTTACTTTTTGTATATGGTATGAGGCCCAAATTTATTATTCTGCATGTAGGTATCCAGTTGTTCAAGCACCATTGTTCCTTTTGTTTGCTTTGTTTTTTGCTGATCAAATTATCTTGGTACCCTTGCTGAAAAGCAGAGAGCCCGCATGTATCGACTTACTTCTGGACTCTCAGATTTGTTTCATTAGTGTGTACATCTAGGCTAACATAACCTAATATGTCTAGCCTAGCATAGGGTGTATATTAATAGTAACACACTGTTTTGATTACTATAGCTTAGTATTAAGTTTTAAAAATGTAAAGTATAAATCCTCTGATATCGTTATTCTTTCACAAGATTGTTTTAGAAGTTTGGGGCTTCTTGAAATTTTATATAAATTTGCAGATGAGCCTTTTAATTTTTCCAAAGAGGTCCATTTAGATTTTGAGTGATTGCATTCAATGTCTACATTGCTTTGCATAATATTGACATCTTGAAAATATTAAGTCTTCCAATTCATGAAGAAATGATGAACTGCAATGAAAAATACAACTGATTTTTGCATGATGATTTTGTATCCTGCAAATGTGCAGACATTATTATTTGCATTAGTAGCAGGCTTTTGCAAAGGACTTTGGATTTTCTAGTTGTAGTATCATGCCATTTATTAGTAGAAATAGTTGTATATCTTCTTTTCCAATGTGAATGCCTTCAATTAATTCTTCATGCCCAATTTTTCTAGGCAGAAATTCCAGTACAGTGATAAATATTGGTTGTAAAAGCAAGCATCCTTGTTTTGATCCAATTCTCTGAGGGAAATATTTCAGTCTTTCACCAATGAGTACGATGTCAGCTGTGAGTTTTTCACAAACACAATTGATTATGTTGGTAATGTTTCTTTGTATCCTTAGTTTGTTTAGTAGGGTTTCATTAGGAAAGAGTGTTGGGTTTCATCAAAGGTTATTTCTGTATATATTGAGATCATCGTGTTTTATTTTTCCTTTGTTTAATCATGTAGCATATTGCATTAATTGATTTTCTTGTACTGGGTCACCTTTATATACCCTGTATATATTAATATTTCACTTGTTCTAAGTATACAATTATTTTAATATGTTATTGAATTCTATTTGCTACTATTGAGGATTTGTATCTGCATTATATTGTATGTTTGTATCTGCATTATATTTTCTTGTGATGTCTTTATGTGCCTTTTCTATCAGGGTAATGCTAACTTGATAGAGTAAGTTAAAAAGTGTTTTCTATTCTACTTTTTGGAGAATTTTGATAAGGTTTTGTGTCAATTATTCGTTTAATATTTAATGGAATTCATCAGTGAAGATATTTGCCCTGGGTGTTTCTTTTCTGAGAGGAAATTTTGTAGTGCTATTATTATCTTATTTCATTTTTGATTCAATCTTTCTACTTTTTGTAAGTATGTTTCATTTTATTTTGCTTTATTGCCTTTATCTTTTAAAAAAATCCTATTTATTTACTTTTTAAATTTTACTTTAAGTTCTGGGATACATGTGCAGAATACGCAGGTTTGTTACATAGGTATACATGTGCCATGGTGGTTTGCTGCACCCATCGACCCGTCATCTAGGCTTTAAGCCCTACGTGCATTAGGTATTCGTCCTAATGCTATCCCTCTCCTTTCCCCTGATGCCCAACAGGCCCTGGTGTGTGATGTTCCCCTACCTGTGTCCATGTGTTCTCACGGTTCAACTCCCACTTATGAGTGAGAACACTCGTCGTTTGGTTTTCTGTTCCTGTGTTAGTTTGCTGAGAATGATAGCTTCCAGCTTCATCCATATCCCTGCAAAGGACATGAACTCATTTTTTTTATGGCTGCATAGTATTCCATGGTGTATATGTGCCACATTTTCTTTATCCAGTCTATCATTGATGGGCATTTGGGTTGGTTCCAAGTCTTTGCTATTGTAAAGAGTGCTGTGATAAACATATGTGTGCATGTGTCTTTAGAGTAGAATGATTTATAATCCCTTGGGTATATATCCAGTAATGAGATTGCTGGGTTAAATGGTATTTCTAGTTCTAGATCCTTGAGGAATCACCACACTGTCTTCCACAATGGTTGAACTAATTTACACTCCCACCAACAGTGTAAAAGCAGTCCTATTTTTCCACAGTCTCGCCAGCATCTGTTGTTTCCTGACTTTTTAATAATAGCCATTTTAACTCGTGTGAGATGGTATCTCATTGTAGTTTTGATTTGTATTTCTCTAATAACCAGTGATGATGAGCTTTTCTTCATATGTTGGTTGGCTGCATAAATGTGTTCTTTTCAGAATTGTCTGTTCATACCCTTTGCTCAATTTTTGATGGGGTTGCTTTTTAATTTTTTTTATTTATTTATTTGTTAGATAGATTCTGTCTCTGTTGCCCAGGCTGGAGTACAGTGGTGTAATCTCAGCTCACTGCAACCTCCGCCTCCCAGGTTCAAGCAATTCCCCAGCCTCAGCCTCGTGAGTAGCTGGGACTACAGGCACATGCCACCACGCCCAGCTAGTTTTTGTATTTTTAGTAGAGACCAGGTTTCACCATGTTGGTCAGGCTCATCTTGAACTCTTGGCCTCTTGATCCCCCTGCCTTGGCCACCCAAAATACAGGGACTAAAGGTGTGAGCCAACATGCTGGCCGGTTGTTTGTTTTTTTCTCATAAATTTGTTTAAGTTTCTTGTAGATTCTGGATATTAGACCTTTGTCAGATGTGTAGATTGCAAAATTTTCTCCCATTCTTTAGGTTGCCTGTTCACTCTGATGCTAGTTTCTTTTGCTGTGCAGAAGTATCTTAGTTTAACAAATCAATGGCTTTTGGTGTTTTAGTCATAAATTATTTGCACATGCCTATGTCCAGAGTGGTATTGCCTAGGTTTTCTTCTAAGGTTTTTATGGTTTCGGGTTTTACATTTAAGTCTTTAATCCATCTTGAGTTGATTTTTGTATAAGGTGTAAGGAAAGGGTCCAGTTTTCTGCATATGACTAGCCAGTTTTCCCAGCACCATTTATTAAAGAGGGAATCCTTTCCCAATTGCTTGTTTTTGTCAGGTTTGTTGAAGATCAAATGGTTGTAGATATGTGGTGTTATTTCTGAGGCCTTTTTTCTGTTCCATTGGTCTATATATCTGTTTCGGTACCAGTACCAGTCTGTTTTGGTTACCATAGCCTTGTACTATAGTTTGATGTCAGGTAGTATGATGCCTCCAGCTTTGTTCTTTTTGCTTAGAATTGTCTTGGCTATATGGGTTCTTTTTTGGTTCCAAATGAAATTTAAAGTAGTTTTTTCTAATTCTGCAAAGAAAGTCAATGGTAGCTTGATGGGAATAGCATTGAATCTATAAATGACTTTGTCAGTATGTTTCACTTTTCTATGACTTTAGTTTTTATAACTTTTGTGTTTCTGAAAATTGTTCTATTCCTGAAAGCTTATCTAATTTGTTGGCATTTAATTTTTCATAGCATTTTTTAATAATCTGTCTTTCTTTATGTAAAGTCAGTAGTAATGTCCCTAGTTTGTTTCTAATTTTAGTTATTGTTACCATTTCTAATTTTTTCTATGAGTTCTAACTGAAGATTTGTCAATTTTGTTGATCTTCTCAAAGAATCAACTTTTGATTTTATTAATTCATCTCTATTGATTTTCTAGTCTCTACTTCATTTATTTCCATTCTAATCCTTACTTTTCTCTTTCTTTTGCTAGCTTTGCAATTAATTTGCTTTTCTTTGTATACTTCCTTGAGGTTTAAAGTTACATTATTGATTTGAAATCTTTACTTTAAAAAAATGTACATCGTTGCTGCTATAAATTTTCCTCTGAGCACTGCCTTCACTGTGTCTTTCCATTTTCATTTGTCTCTAAGTATAATATTTTCTACATTATCTTTTGATTTCTTCTTTGATCTCTTGGGTGATTGAAAATGTGTTGTTTAAATTCTATGTAATTGTTCATTTTCCAGTTTTTCTTTCATCATTTACATTGAAGTTTATTTCACTGAAGTTGGAAAAGATGTTCTGTATGATTTTTAAAAATTTGTGAAACCTGGTTTGGGGCCTAATAACTGGTCCATCATGAGAATTTTCCTTGTTCACTTAATTATGATGTGGATTATTCTCTTATTAGATGAATTGCTTTGTTGAGGGTTCTAGTTTACAGTATTTTTGTAGGTTTATTGTTTTTACATAGTAGTATTTATAGTTTTATAGTATTACTTAAGTCCTATCTTAGAAAAATGATCCTCATTCAAACTATACTACTCATTATAAAAAGCAGAGATAGATAAGGCAAAGGGAAATGTAAATGCCACAAAGCTTTTCCAATGTTTTAAAACTGCCTTTTCTTGATTCAGTGTTTGGTTGCTGGGAAATTTTGCCCATTTTTCAGAGTTCTGAAAAAGTTGATTCTGTTCACTTTGTGTATTTTATTTATTTATTTATTTATTGTTTTTCCCTTTTTCTGTGGAAGGATGGGCATTGGGAGCTGCCTACAACATCTTTCTGCTGATGGTACTCTCTCTAAGCTATTTTTTAAGGCATGCTGTTGTTTTTTTTTTAAATCATTTGGAGCAAGTGGCTTGATATGCTCATGAAGAGAGTAAAAATTTTCATTATCTCTGCCTTCATTGTTTTATGAATATGTTTATATAGGTGTGTGTATATATACATATATACATATATATACACATATATGATTTTTAAGATATTTTATGTCAAAAGCAGAAGCCACAAAATTTGAATCAATCAAATTCACCATGATGATTTTTAATGCTCACTGCATCTGTTTATTTTCATAGCAGAAGCAGTTTGCTTTATGTGAGAACAGATGTATCTGTGATTATTTGCACCACAATATCTAAACATTGGAGTAAAGCAGCAATTGACAATTGCTGCCTGAGACTTCTCTTAAGTACACAATTAGTGAACAATGAGGTAACTCGTTACCTCTTATATCTTTAGAGTCAAGGAAACAACAATTAAAATTGGTGGTGTGAAAACACATACAAATAAAATCACATACACATAAACACACATCACACTATTTTTAATTTTCTGAAACTGAAAAACGTCTGCTCTGTTATTCGATACTCTCCTGTAGATGACAATTTTATCCAAAACATGTTTTTTTTTGGTATCTCAACTTTTTGATATTTGTTTTAATTCTTAATTTTAACGTTTTATATTAAAAGGTGAAGAAACAATAATGAAGGAACATAAGCCATAAGGAAAAAGATTAACTTCTTTCATGACTAGGTAAATCTTTGACAGATTAATCTCTGCTTTGTTATCACCTCTTTGGTGATAATAAGACAATTTTTATTAACATAACTCCTCCATACAGGGCATTGATTTTTCATTAGCTTTATCCATTTTTTTTCTTTTGCAAATGGAGGATACGCATGTTTACCATACCGTTCTCCAAATAATTTATTTTACTTTTTTGTTTTATTTTGTCTTTATTGAGGAACAGAATTTTGTTCTGTCACCCAGACTAGAGTGCAGTGGTGCAATCATAGCTCACTGTATCCTTGAACTCGTGTGCTCAAGGGTTCCTCCTGCCTCAGCCTCCCGAGTACGGAGGACTAAAGGTGCTAACCACCATGTTCAGGTAACTTCTAAAATGTTTTGTAAAGAATGGGTCTCACTGCATTCCGCAGGCTGGTCTCAAACTCCAGGCCTCAAGCAATCCTCTCACCCCAATCTTTCAAAGCACTGGGATTACACGCATAAGCCATCGTGCCTGGCCTTATTTTACTTTCAGTATATGAACTAAAATAGGAAGCGAGTCTTTGGGTGCTCTGCAGAAATTCTACTACTCCCTCTCTATTCATCAATATCATATTCTTTTAGAAGAGTCTTTAGTACCTTCTCCTCCCTTGTCAAACCTTTATTTACTTCTGTTCATTTTTAGATGAAGATCTTCCTCTTCCAATAAGACACTATAAACCATCATAAAAGAATGTCTACCTTGCTCACCCTTCACTTGCTAACTGATATTTATTCGATTTGTTCTTGTTTCTATATAGGAACCCTCCCTCAAGCTAACCAAGGGTGGCCTCTTCATTCGTGCACTAGGTTCGTTTTCATAAGGTCTTCTAATATTATCCCTCTAGTGAATCTCCCCTGTGTATTTTTTCTCTCTCCTTTTTTCATTCAAAAAACCACAAAACTTTCTACTTTGAGAAAGATTCAGAGAATGAAGGGAAATGTTTATAATGCTTACAAAACTCCGAAACTTTCATATGCTTGAATTTTTACTGAAACCTGGTTAGATATGATTATAGTGAGTTCCCTTGTTTAAAATTACTTTACTGAGGTATGTTAACATACAAAAAGCTAATCATGTTTAATATCTAAATCTTGATGAGTTTGTATGTAAGTGTACACCCCTGAAACTATCATCACATTCTATGCCTTTTATAAACATATCCATCACCTCCAAAAGTTTCCTCTCATTAGCTTTATTATTATGTCTACCTTCTTAACAAAATTTTACTTATATAATACAGTATTTTTAACTGTGGTCACTATGCTCTACTTCATTTTATTTAATATCATTAGTGATTTTTTTTTTTTTTTTTTGAGATGGAATCTCGCTCTGTCACCTAGGCTGGAGTGCAGTAGCACGATCTCGGCTCACTGCAAACTCCGCCTCCTTGGTTCACGCCATTCTCCTGCCTCAGCCTCCTGAGTAGCTGGGACTACAGGTGCCTGCCACCACGCCCAGATCACTTTTTGTGTTTTTAGTAGAGACTGGGTTTCACTATCGTTAGTATATATTTTAATTTTTATTTTGCAGAGGTGGAGTCTCACTACGCTGCCCAGGCTGGTCTCAAACTCCTGGTCTCAAGTGACCCTCCCATTTCAGCCTCCCAAAATACTGGGATTACAGGTGTGAGCAACCATACCCAGACTGTACTTTCTTTTAAATGAAAGTTATTTTTATTTTAACTTTCTCTACTAAGTCATATTGCTTCACGTATCTGCGTTATTTGACAAGCCAATTGCTTTTCTGTTTTTTAACCTTTATTTTAAGTTCAGGGGTACAAGTGCAGGTTTGTTATATAGGCAATCTTGTGTCATGGCAGTATGTTGTACAGATTATTTTATCACCCACGTATTAAGCCTAGTCTCCATTGGTTACTTTACCCAATCCTTCCCCTTCTCCCTCCCTCTAATAGGCCCAGTGTGTGTTGTTCCCCTTTACAGGTTCATTTGTTCTCATCATTTAGCTCCCACTTACAAGTGAGAACATGTGGAATTTGGTTTTCTGCTCTTGCGTTAGTTTGCTAAGGATAATGTCCTTCAGCTCTATCCATGTCCCTGCAAAGGACATGATCTCATTTTTTATGGCTGCATAGTATTCCACAGTGAATATGTACTACATGGTGGATATGTACTACATTGTTTTTACCTAGTCTATTATTGATTTAGGTCAACTCCACATCTGTGCTATTGTTAATTGTGCTGCAGTAAACATACACATGAATGGGTCTTTATAATAGAATGATCTATATTCCTTTGGGTATGTACTCAGCAGTGAGATTGCTGGGTTGAATGAGTGTGTCTTTTTTTTCTTTTTTTGAGACAAACCCTGTCACCCATCTTGGAGTGCAGTGGCATTATCTTCACTCTTTGTAACTTCTGCCTAGCAGGTTTAAGCAAATCTCAGGCCTCAGCCTCCTGAGTAGCCAGAAATACAGGTTTCCACCACCATGCCTAACTAATTGTTGTATTTTTTTTAGCGACATGGTTTCACCATGTTCCCCAGTCTGATCTCAAACTCCTGGTCTCAAGTGATCTACTCACTCTAACCCCCCCGCCAAAGTGCTAGAATTACAGGCATGAGCCACTGTGCAAGTCTTCAAAGGCTATTTCTTTCTTTAGGTTTTTGGGGAAATGCCACACTATCTTCCACAATGTCTGAAGTAATTTACACTCTCACAAACAGTGTATAAGCATTCCTTTCTTTCCACAACCTCACTAGCATCTGTTGTTTTTTGACTTTTTAATAATAGCCATTCTGTGTGAGATGGTATCTCATTGTGGTTATGATTGTTGGTCGCATGTATGTCTTCTTTTGAAAAGTGTCTCTTCATGTCCTTTGCCCACTGTTTTATGGAGTTGTTTAGTTTTTTCCTGTAAATAGATGCTGGACATTAGGCCTTTGTCAGATGCATAGTGTGCAAAAAATTATCTCCCATTCTGTAGGTTGTCTGTTACTCTGTTGATAGTTTCTTTTGCTGTGCAGAAGCTCTTTAGTTTAATTAGATTCCATTTTTCAATTTTTGCTTTTGTTGCAATTGCTTTTGACATCTTCGTGCCTGTATCCTGAATGACATTGTCTAGGTTGTCTTCTAGAGTTTTTATAGCATTGGACTTTATATTTAAGTCTTTAATCCATCTTGAGTTAATTTTTTATATGGTGTAAGGGAAGGGTCCAGTTTTAGTGTTCAGCGTATGGCTAGCCAGTTATCTCAGCACCAATTATTGAATAGGAAATCCTTTCTCATTGCTTGTTTTTGTCAGGTTTGTCAAAGAGCAGATAGTTGTAGGTGTGTACTCTTATTTCTGGGTTCTCTATTCTGTTTTATTGGTCTATGTGTCTGTTTTTGTACCAATACCATGCTGTTTTGGTTACTGTAGTCCTGTTGCATAGTTTGAAGTCAGGTAGAGTGATGCCTCCAATTTAAGCAATTTCTTTAAATTTAGGTAATTTAATCAGTTTTTATTGTTTGTTTTGTTTTCTGCTTAGGATTACCTTGGGTATTCAGGCTCTTTCTTTTGGATCTGTATGAATTTTAAAATAGTTTTCTCTAGTTCTGTGAATAATCTCAATGATAGTTCAATTGGAATTGCAGATTGCAAAACTTTTCTTCCACTCTATAGGTTGCCTGTTTGCTCTGATGATAGTTTCTTTTGATATGAAGAAGCTCTTTAGTTTAATTAAATCCCATATGTCAATTTTTGCTTTTGATACAATTGCTTTTCGTGGTTTCATCATGAAGTCCTCTTTGCTCGTAACTATGATGTAAATGCTATTGCCTAAATTTTCTTCAAAGATTTTTATAGTTTTGGGTTTTACATTTAAATCTTTAATCCATGTTGAGTTAATTTTTGCATATGGTATGAGGAAGGGTTCCAGTTTCAACTTTCTGCATATGGATAGCTAGTTCTCCCAGCACCACTGATGAAATAGGGAATACTTTCCCAATTGCTTGTTTTTGTCAGGTTTGTCAGAAATCAGATGGTTGTCGATGTGCAGTCTTGTTTCTGAGTTCTCTATTCTCTTTCGTTGGTGTATATGTCTCTTTTTGCACCAGTACAATACTGTTTTGGTTTTTGTAGCCTTATAGCATAGCTTGAAGTCTGGTAGCATGATGCCTCCATCTTTATTCTTTTTGCTGAGGATTGTCTTGGCTATATGAGCTCTTTTTTGGTTACATATGAATTTTAAAATAGTTTTTTTTCTAACTTTGTGAAAAATCTCAGTGGTAGTTTAATGGGAATAATTTTTGCACAGTGACTTTGTATTTTGAGACTTTGCTGAAGTTTATGTCAACTTAAGAAGCTTTGGGGCTGAGACAATGGGGTTTTCTAGATATAGGATTACATCATCTTCAAACAGAGACAGTTTGACTTCCTCTCTTCCTGTTTGGATGCCCTTTATTTCTTTCTCTTGCCTGATTGCCCTGACCAGGACTTCCAATACTACGTTGAATAGGAGTGGTGAGAGAGGGCATCCTTGTCTTGTGCCTGTTTTCAAGGGGAATGCCTCC
>NW_012102587.1:1649107-1657047 GCF_000951045.1 Mandrillus leucophaeus | reverse complement strand
TCTCAAACTCCTGGTCTCAAGTGATCTACTCACTCTAACCCCCCCGCCAAAGTGCTAGAATTACAGGCATGAGCCACTGTGCAAGTCTTCAAAGGCTATTTCTTTCTTTAGGTTTTTGGGGAAATGCCACACTATCTTCCACAATGTCTGAAGTAATTTACACTCTCACAAACAGTGTATAAGCATTCCTTTCTTTCCACAACCTCACTAGCATCTGTTGTTTTTTGACTTTTTAATAATAGCCATTCTGTGTGAGATGGTATCTCATTGTGGTTATGATTGTTGGTCGCATGTATGTCTTCTTTTGAAAAGTGTCTCTTCATGTCCTTTGCCCACTGTTTTATGGAGTTGTTTAGTTTTTTCCTGTAAATAGATGCTGGACATTAGGCCTTTGTCAGATGCATAGTGTGCAAAAAATTATCTCCCATTCTGTAGGTTGTCTGTTACTCTGTTGATAGTTTCTTTTGCTGTGCAGAAGCTCTTTAGTTTAATTAGATTCCATTTTTCAATTTTTGCTTTTGTTGCAATTGCTTTTGACATCTTCGTGCCTGTATCCTGAATGACATTGTCTAGGTTGTCTTCTAGAGTTTTTATAGCATTGGACTTTATATTTAAGTCTTTAATCCATCTTGAGTTAATTTTTTATATGGTGTAAGGGAAGGGTCCAGTTTTAGTGTTCAGCGTATGGCTAGCCAGTTATCTCAGCACCAATTATTGAATAGGAAATCCTTTCTCATTGCTTGTTTTTGTCAGGTTTGTCAAAGAGCAGATAGTTGTAGGTGTGTACTCTTATTTCTGGGTTCTCTATTCTGTTTTATTGGTCTATGTGTCTGTTTTTGTACCAATACCATGCTGTTTTGGTTACTGTAGTCCTGTTGCATAGTTTGAAGTCAGGTAGAGTGATGCCTCCAATTTAAGCAATTTCTTTAAATTTAGGTAATTTAATCAGTTTTTATTGTTTGTTTTGTTTTCTGCTTAGGATTACCTTGGGTATTCAGGCTCTTTCTTTTGGATCTGTATGAATTTTAAAATAGTTTTCTCTAGTTCTGTGAATAATCTCAATGATAGTTCAATTGGAATTGCAGATTGCAAAACTTTTCTTCCACTCTATAGGTTGCCTGTTTGCTCTGATGATAGTTTCTTTTGATATGAAGAAGCTCTTTAGTTTAATTAAATCCCATATGTCAATTTTTGCTTTTGATACAATTGCTTTTCGTGGTTTCATCATGAAGTCCTCTTTGCTCGTAACTATGATGTAAATGCTATTGCCTAAATTTTCTTCAAAGATTTTTATAGTTTTGGGTTTTACATTTAAATCTTTAATCCATGTTGAGTTAATTTTTGCATATGGTATGAGGAAGGGTTCCAGTTTCAACTTTCTGCATATGGATAGCTAGTTCTCCCAGCACCACTGATGAAATAGGGAATACTTTCCCAATTGCTTGTTTTTGTCAGGTTTGTCAGAAATCAGATGGTTGTCGATGTGCAGTCTTGTTTCTGAGTTCTCTATTCTCTTTCGTTGGTGTATATGTCTCTTTTTGCACCAGTACAATACTGTTTTGGTTTTTGTAGCCTTATAGCATAGCTTGAAGTCTGGTAGCATGATGCCTCCATCTTTATTCTTTTTGCTGAGGATTGTCTTGGCTATATGAGCTCTTTTTTGGTTACATATGAATTTTAAAATAGTTTTTTTTCTAACTTTGTGAAAAATCTCAGTGGTAGTTTAATGGGAATAATTTTTGCACAGTGACTTTGTATTTTGAGACTTTGCTGAAGTTTATGTCAACTTAAGAAGCTTTGGGGCTGAGACAATGGGGTTTTCTAGATATAGGATTACATCATCTTCAAACAGAGACAGTTTGACTTCCTCTCTTCCTGTTTGGATGCCCTTTATTTCTTTCTCTTGCCTGATTGCCCTGACCAGGACTTCCAATACTACGTTGAATAGGAGTGGTGAGAGAGGGCATCCTTGTCTTGTGCCTGTTTTCAAGGGGAATGCCTCCGGCTTTCACCCACTCATTATGATGTTTAGCTTGGACTCCACCAACTCAGCCATCCTCTTATCACTCTGATAACATTTTCTCATACTAATTTATAAGCAATAACTGATATTCCTAAATTTTAACATTGTGGTGCACAAGATTCGTCTTTACACCCTACTTCTTAACTGTCTATATAGCCTTTTGGGGATTTCATACAGTCTTCATATCTCACATACAGCTCCTTGTTTTAAATCCATTGCAGATCTTCTCTAAAACTCTAGGACCATAGACACAACTGGCTATTTATCACCTCCACTTGAAAGTTTATTAGTTACCTCAAAAATAACATTAAATTTTTATTTGATTAAAAGGTAAATAGCTAAGTGTGCATGAAATATGATTGTATAATTCAAAAAATTTCTAAAAGCACAGTTGTTTATTAGCATCACAGGGGCCCACCATTTGTTATTTGCTAATAAGTACCACCCCACAAGTTATCAATCCAGTAAACCTTATATAAATGAAATCATACAGTGTGTATTTTTTTGTATCTGTTTTATCATAATATTATTTGTACAGTGCATTCATAATGTTGTAAATGGACACATTGCTGTATAATATTTTATTGCACAAATATATTATAATTTATTACTGATTATTATATAGTCTGCTTCTAGGTTTTTGGTGTTATAAACAGTGCTGCTGTGAAATTTCTTGTACATGTGCTTTAGAGAAATTTATATACCCCATCTCTGGTGAAGATCTCAGAGTAAAATTCTTGGATATGTGTATATGTTATTTTGTTATAGTAGATTCAGCTAGACAGTTTCTCAATGTGGTAACAATTTATACTCGCATCATAAATTTATGAGACTAAATCTCAAATGTAATATATCCCTAACCACACTTCTTTTGTCTCCCACAAACTAGTTTCTTATTAAGTCATCTGCCATTTAAGTAAGTGGCAAATTATCTTCCTGTTTTGATCATACCTAAAAAGAATCTTAACAAGACCTTTAACTCCTCATTTTCTTGGCTACTATATTTGCAATCCATCAGAAAGTTGTTAAGACTTCTTTTAAAAAATAATATGTATATATATAAATATTTACATGGTATATTACCATATTGATGTTTATATGAATATTTAAATATATATGTATAAATTATGCTTATATTATAAATAGAGTCTCTTTGTGTAGGCTGCCTTTATCTCTTGCTTGCATATTAATTGCCTCCATACTTCCATTCCATCCCTTACAGTTGATTCGCCACTGAGCAATCAATTATCTGGAACAGTGCCTGGTATAGAGCAGGTGCTGAGTATGTGGTATAATTGTTGAATAAATAAGTGGACTTGTCCTTTAATAAGTAATTTTCAAAGTATAGTGATAATCCAACATATACTTAAGAATTGAAAAGTATATAAAACATCATTTGGTCCAGATTCTCCTGTTCAAACTGAAATTCACAAGGGAGTTATTTAAAGATGTTAAGCAGTATAGATGTATTCATCCATGTAGAATAACCAAAACATTTTATAGAGGCCTAAAACATACGTACTTCTAAAAGTTAATTATTTATATAAACCAACTAAAACGTAATAATATAAATTTTCTCATTAACTACATTAAATACGTTTAACATGATCCTGTATGTTCAAATATTCCTTAATTATCTAGGGTTGGCATTAGACATAAGAATGATTGCTCTAAACTATGATAATATGAATTCTAAAACATTTTACTTAGTCTGATTCAATGCCAGGTTATAGGTGACCAGAGATTTCTGAAATAATATGGATATAGCAATTCCATATTCTTTAAACATTCTTGAAGTGACACATTAGGATACATGAGTTTTTTAATATTCAGTTTAATTGTGGTATCAATTATCCAAATCTTTAGAGATTAAAATGTAATTTTTGTTGGGTTGTTGTTAAGAAATATCCATGTTAAGGATTCACTCAATACAAGTTAGAAATAAAGTTATTTAAAAGAAGCAAGAAAACTTTTCCCTTAAAATTCCTCCTTCACTGATTGTCTAATGCAGAAAAGTGCTTAATTAGCAATGAATTTCTTCACTTCTTCTCAAATACACATTAAAACATGATGACGTTAAATTATATTCTGGGCTCCAGTTTCAATCAGAGATATAGGACAGAATCCTGGCCTATGGTTGTAAGAAAAGAACATTGAGAGTAAATTTAGGATATCATCGAGACAAGAATATTTCGAAGAAGAGAGAAACAGATGGCTCAGAAGTCTAGCTTTTATACCTTCCCTGTAGGTAGCGTGATGCCATATAATTCAGAGTGCTCACTGGGTGTGCGGAAATAACTCATACTTAACTTTGCCTTCATCATCTCCTAACTTTGACTTTGAGCAAGTTACGTCATCTCTGTAGACTCCAATTCTTTATCTGTAAACTAGGGATAATGATCATTATTTTTTGCTAGGATTAAATAGGTAATGTATTAAAGCTTTGGTTACATTGGTTATGTTCAGTAGATGTTAGCTTTTCTGCCTTTCCCCTACAGTTGTTCTTGGAAACAAGTCCCTTGGCATGCTTCTGAGATTTTTTGTAGGTGGTGGTTGTTGTTCCAAACTCAGGATATTCTGTATCAAGTAACACAGCCTTACTATGCTATTTCTCCTCTCTCCTGACATTTCAGAAAAAGTACTGAAGGACATTGGAATGATGCTTAATGAATTTACACATGAAAGTTACTTTGGACTCTGAAGATGAAAGATCTGGTTGAGATTCCAGGTACAGCTCACCAGTTGGGTGCAAGTGGACAGATCTGAACGTATTAACCAACTGCTGCTGAATTTCAAAACATCTACAATCCATTGAACCTTCAAGCACCTTTGCAAATGTATTTTCACTTAACTTTTTAACATTATAGGTAATTTAAAGAAAAAAATTAGCTAAGTAGTTTGAGTTCATTTATATTATATTATCAGATGACATTTTTCTAAGCACTTTAAGCCATTTTGAGTTCTTCTGATATGTTTGAAAGCTTTAAAGAAAAAAATGTATGTTTTATATTTACAGAAAAGGGGAGGACATATGTTAATAAAAGATAATTACCCTCAGACACTCAATTCTTAAAATACATTTGCAATGGTTCCTTTTCATTGAATCAAATGTAAAATTCGACCCATTTTAAATGTATACTCATTTTTCCGGGATGCAAAACAGAAAATGTTGTATTCTTTAAAAACATTTTATTATAAGCACAAAAAGAAAATTTGAACTAGGAAAGTGAGGAGATTCCTTCAGGTAAGAAGTTTGGAACAGAGCAAGATCTATATAAATTTGAAAACATTGAATGTAATGCTGGGAAAATGAACAATATTCACTGTCTACTGAGTGTTTCCATGAGCCAGTCACAAGTGTTGAAGGCCTGAGCCTTCAGACTCCAAAACTCCTCCGTGACTCAGATGCAAAAAAAAGTAGTCCTAGTCCTACCTTTTTCTTCTTTTTTCTTTCTTCCTTTATTACTTGCTTTTTACTTTGAGATTATTTTTTCCTCAGTTCCTAAATTGGAACAAATGCATTAAGGAAAGAAATCACAGCATTTTAGTATAAGATGCATTCATGTTTCATGGAACCTGTTACCCTGCTGGTGATTACGTCGGCTCCTCTTGAAACAGGGGCCCAGGGATGAGAGGGCCATAGTCCCCCATCATCCCCCACAGCCCCTTCCAAAGTCATTCTAATCCATACAGCCGAAATTCAAATAACATGCTTTTAATAAAACAAAGTTTCAAGACAAATCTTGTAGCGCTTCTGTCAACAAGACTGTTGCCCTTAAGTCATTCTAAACTGGAACCTATAGCACCAGCACTAGGGCCCCAGTGTGTCACATCACAGGCATCAGGTAAATTTTGACACGAGAAGTTAAATGGATGAGGTGAGTTTAACTGCAGCCGGTCGCTGGCAGCTGAGCACATTCGAGAGAATCATGGCTGCCCAGAGGCTAGTCTTTCACTCAGCCACATCCTGGTCTTTATTTTTCCAAAGAGACATCGCTGTAGAGATATATTACACATTACATATCTATAATTAGAGCTATATTACACATTATGTATTTTAGATATGTAATTCTAACAAGTCTAGCTGGGGGTGTCTGTGTACTTAATCTTAACTCCTGCTTAGGACTGGGAAACGTGATCCATTAGATGCAGGATGCTCTCATAAACACAGCATCTCAGGCAATGAAGCTCTTCTACGCTCCAGTGAAAATTTCGGCTTAGAGCTCTTAAACTGATGACTCTGAATCAATTTTCACTTAGGCAGAGGTTTCTTTATAGTGGCTGATTTTAAGTATACTCTGATGAAATTAAATGTTGAACACCTCTAAATACTTCTGTACTTAGGCAGAATATATTCAGTTAGTTGTCTTTTTGCAAAGGGATATATTTCGGCATTTCTTTCTGCGTAAATGAATATACATACATATGAAAATATATACTATATGTTTTATTTGTTTTTCGTTTGGCTGGCAGATTTTGGCCTATTAGAAATTTGAGGTTTGTTGTAGGAAGAATTATGTCGCCTCAAAGATGCCTATATCCTTATCCCTGAAAATGGTGAATATATTATGTTATTTGGGGTTGGAGGGATGAAAGTTGCAGATAAAGTTATCATTGCTAATCTGCTGATCTCAAAATAAAGAGAATAGCCTAGATTATCTAGGTGGGCCCAATGTAATGACAAAGGTATTTTAAAGGTATATAAACTGGTCTATTTTAAAGACACTTGCACACATATGTTCGCTGCAGTGCTATTCACAATAACAAAGACATGAACTCAATCTACATGCTTATCAGTGATAGACTGAATAAATAAAATGTGGCACATATACACCATGGAATACCATGCAGCCATAAAAAGAATGGGATCATATACCCTTTGCAGGGACATGGATAGAGCTAGAAGCCATTATCCTTAGCAAACTAACACAGGAGCAGACAACCAAATACTGTATATTTTGACTTGTAAGTGGGAGCTAAATGATGAGAATACAGGGACACATAGCTTGGAACAATACACCCTGGGGCCTATCAGAGGGTGGAGGGTGATAGGAGGGAGAGGATCAGGAAAATCAGCTAATGGGTACTATGTTTCATACCTGAGTCATGAAATAATCAGCATAACAAAGCACCATGACACACATTTACCTATGTAACAAACCTGCACATGAACCCTGAATGGAAAATAAAAGTTTTCTTTAAAAAAAGATGGAAAAAGGAGAAGGAACAATCTGTGTCCAAGCAATGCTGCGTGGGGAAAAACAAAACAAAACAAAAATCCCTCTTCTACCCCTTGCTGGCCTTGAGATGGGAGGGGCACAGGCAAGGAATGTGGGCAACCTCCAGGAGCTAGAAGAAGCCAGTTTCGATTCTCTCCTAGAGCTTCCAGGAAGAAATGTCACCCTGCTGACAAAGTTGATTTCAGCCCAGTATGATCCATTTTAGACATTTGGTCTCCAGTACTGTAAGATAATATATCCGTGTTGCTTTAAGGCACTACATTTGTGGTAATTTGTTACAGCAGCACTAAAAACCAACAGAAGTTTCATTTAATTAAATATGTTCACATTCTGCTATGTATACCACTAAGTACAGTTGTAAAAAACTATGGGAAATAATTAGCAATATTTCAGGGAAGAAAGAAATTAGGCCAAGCACGGTGGCTCACATGTAATCCCAGCATTTTGGGAGACCAAGACCAGCAGGATCATTTGAGATCAGGAGTTCGAGATCAGTCTTACCAACATGGTGAAACCCTGGCTCTACTAAAAATACAAAAAGGTTAGCAGGATGTGGTGGTGCGTACCTGTAGTCCCAGCTACTCGGGAGACTGAGGCAGGAGAATCGCTTGAGCCTGGGAGGCGGAGGTTGCAGTCAGCCAAGATCATGCCAGCCAGCCTCGGTGACAGAGCTAGAC
>NW_012102587.1:1646310-1648127 GCF_000951045.1 Mandrillus leucophaeus | reverse complement strand
ACACACACACACATGTATTCATGAGTTAGGGCTTGTAGTGAGTTTATTTTGATGAGAAGTGTGGACAGGGAAACCTGAAATACATGTTTCTTTCCAAAATGTGAAGCATCTCATGAGAGGATGGTGAAGGTAATTCATTCACTAATTGTTTAATGCTGGAAAATATATTAATCCGTGGGAGGAGAAATGCCAAATACTGAGGTAGAAGGAGCTCAAACAAATTTGGATCTTCTTAAAACTTTGCCTCAAATAAACCCTGTGAAATATGTATCAATTACTAATTGAAGCCAGTAAATATTAAAAGCATCTTAGTATTTTCTATCCAAAGTAGCAAACCTTTGTTTCTTCTGTATCACTGTCTTAAACAATAATGTAAACCAATTGCACAAAAACGAGTAACTATGCTTTGGATAGTTTAGATTACATTTTGATTCTGTCATCTTCAGCTTTGCCTGTGATTGCTTTCTTGAGAGTGACTCCAGCAAATCCATCTTTTCAATATTTTATTTCTTTCCATTTAAAGCATTGTAGCAAGCATTTTTGAGGCAGATCTTCCCTATGTAGTATCTCCACTCAGGTCATTGCATTCCGTGTGGAAGAAATTTGAAAAGTTAAAAAAGAAAGAAAATTAGCACAAACCTGAAGAGTGGTAGTTAATGTGGGCCTTTGCTAATGTACTAGAAAGATTAAATATGTTGTCCTCAAATTAGCAATAATTTACTTAATATTTGTACATTCAAAGAAGATTGAAATATCTCCCTAATTTATCACTAACACCCAACAAAAATGAAGATTAAACAATCCCTGTTATGCGAGGCAATTGTCTTGAATGCTTTCACTTTCATTTGTACATTTTCCCCTAATGTCCTATGTCCCATCTTCTTCTGAACTTTAGATGTGTTTTATTGTTGTTGTTCGCAATACTGTAATCAATTATTGGAACTGACAATAGTTTGGTTTATCTGTCTTATATAGCTTTCTCCCTGAGGATGATGGACCTATAAATATTAATTAAAAACAGCCAAATTATGGTACAATTTATAGATTAAAAAAATCAGAAAGTGCCCCATTGTTTCTCCAGTTTTGGGATGATACTGGAAAACATATGGCTGAATATTTAATCTTCCTATAATAGATAACTTCCAAGTATAAATCATGATTCCCTCTTTGTTCCTATAGCCTTTCGGTCACTCCAAAATCCATTATAACCCTTCTACTGAAGGAAAAGAACAGACCAAAGAGAAGAGATGAGCTTGCCACTATCTTTTCAGTGCCTTTTGTTGTTAGTTGTTTGCTATTGTTTATGAAGAGGTTGTCATTGGAAGACTCATAGACATACTGGAATAAGTTTGCTCACAGCTTCAATGTTTACATCTCTATCCAAAAAGCCAAGTCCAAATTCTCTTAGTTTCAACTCCAAATTCTCGTATGAACTCATGAGCTCGTGAGTTCATAAACTCATATGAACTCTCAATGGTCCACTGCCCCTTGCCAGTCTAGGCAACTATGCCCAGAGAGTGGGGAAATCCAAACCACCAGCAAGGTTGATAAGTCTGCCTTTTGAGGTCTCTTGAATGAACTCACAAAATGTCCTCATGGAAGTTTGGTAGGTTGGTAGGGGCACTGAACGTTTTGCTGAAATGATTTTTTCCAGTCCAGGTTATGTTACTACATTGTAGCTCTGGAAACACAGAATCTTTTTTTTTTTTTTTTGGTTTTCTGTTTTTGACTAGCTGTTTCCAGGAATCCATCCTTAATGTGAAAGTTTCTTCCCTTTACTTGTAGACTCTCACATATGTTCATTCTCCTCTATGATT
>NW_012102587.1:1637833-1639611 GCF_000951045.1 Mandrillus leucophaeus | reverse complement strand
GTGTTGCTTTAAGGCACTACATTTGTGGTAATTTGTTACAGCAGCACTAAAAACCAACAGAAGTTTCATTTAATTAAATATGTTCACATTCTGCTATGTATACCACTAAGTACAGTTGTAAAAAACTATGGGAAATAATTAGCAATATTTCAGGGAAGAAAGAAATTAGGCCAAGCACGGTGGCTCACATGTAATCCCAGCATTTTGGGAGACCAAGACCAGCAGGATCATTTGAGATCAGGAGTTCGAGATCAGTCTTACCAACATGGTGAAACCCTGGCTCTACTAAAAATACAAAAAGGTTAGCAGGATGTGGTGGTGCGTACCTGTAGTCCCAGCTACTCGGGAGACTGAGGCAGGAGAATCGCTTGAGCCTGGGAGGCGGAGGTTGCAGTCAGCCAAGATCATGCCAGCCAGCCTCGGTGACAGAGCTAGACTGTCTCAAAAAAAAAAAAAAAACACACACACACAAGTCATTCTTATCAAGGGTTTGTTAAAGTCAGGAGGTTCACACTACCTAAGCCAAGCTGGAGTAGGGGCATTCCAGGAAGAGGAAACAGCATTTGCCAAATTCTGGAGACCACCGGTGAGCTCCCCACTCACCTTCAGTACAAATGACCGTGGGGTTTTACGTTGTCTTGGTTTTGTTTTTTTGCTTGACTATATTATGAAATGCTGTTTCTCTTCAATTTTATGAATATCATGGCCAAAATTTTGCCTCCATTTCTGAAGTTTAGATAAGCCTCTCAGGGCCTGCTATGTCTCTGAAAGTTCTCTGTCTTTCTTATTCTAACATGATTGCCTTTATATGGATGGACTTGGCATGAGCCACAGCACATGACAAGCTTAATATCAATTACCAAGAACCTGGATTACTAACCAGGAATATTTACTTTGTGCCTTACAGAACCTTCAATCTCCCTTGGTCCAAAGGTGACATCATTATCTGTCTCCAAATGCTGGTTTTCTTGACCTTTTGCTTTTCCTAGTTCTGCTGACCTTGCTCACTTCCTGCACACTCACTCTCACTTTGTACCCAGAGCCACACTTTGATCTCCTTCTCCATGTCCAGGCCTTTGTCTTCTTCCCTAGGATCCTGTCCCTGCATTCCCTGCTGCTTTCCTCTCACTGCCAGCCTCATCCATGGTAGAACTTCACCGTCGGGTGATTTATTTGGCCACTTCAAGAATCAACATGTCATATTCATTCTTACTCTTCAGGGGCATGTCCAAAGCCGGCAGATTCAGACAACTTTTTAACAGGATTGCCTTGATCCCCTAAAAAGGCATTGGGCTGCAAGTCACAAAAAAATTCTGTTGAGAGTTCCTAAAATAAGTTTTATCAGATTTGCTCCCTTGATATGAAATCTTTTCTCTTGCAAATCTCTCATTAGAAGGTTAATATCCTACCAAGGTTGGGTAGCAAACCAGCCAAATTAATCTATATGATCATTATCATATACACGATATACATTACACACACACAATACACATTATATACATACACACACACACACATGTATTCATGAGTTAGGGCTTGTAGTGAGTTTATTTTGATGAGAAGTGTGGACAGGGAAACCTGAAATACATGTTTCTTTCCAAAATGTGAAGCATCTCATGAGAGGATGGTGAAGGTAATTCATTCACTAATTGTTTAATGCTGGAAAATATATTAATCCGTGGGAGGAGAAATGCCAAATACTGAGGTAGAAGGAGCTCAAACAAATTTGGATCTTCTTAAAACTTTGCCTCAAATAAACCCTGTGAAATATGTATCAA